>NC_073384.1:36894157-37194157 GCF_028641065.1 Leucoraja erinaceus | reverse complement strand
CTTATTATTGGCCAGCAGAGACGAATCAAGCAACGTGAAGATACTGCACAATTACTAAATCATCTAGCTAATTTGGGATATGTGGTCTCCCAGTCAAAAGTACTGATGGCCCAGGAGAAAGTAAAATTTTTAGGTCATAATTTCGGCAACTGAAAGGAGTCTAGGAAAAAGCAGACTCGAACCAATTTGTGAATTTCTGATTCCTAAAGAAGCAAAACTAATGAGGCAATGGCTTGGTATGGTCAATTACTGTAGACCTCGGATCCCTAACATAGCTTTAGAAACTAAAGAGACGATAGACAATAGACAAATGGTGCAGGAGTAGGCCATTCGGCCCTTTGAGCCAGCACCGCCATTCAATGTGATCATGGCTGATCATTCCCAATCAGTACCCCGTTCCTGCCTTCTCCCCATATCCCCTGACTCTGCTATCTTTAAGAGCCCTATCTAGCTCTCTCTTAAAGACCTGACACCCTATACAAGTAAAGAGGGTGAATTTCAACTAACTAAGGAAGCACAAGAGGCTTTTGAGAACTTGAAGAAATCCCAGCATTGGGACAACCACTTTACGACAGACCCTTCCAACTCTATTGCACCATTCTCTCTGAATGTTCGACGGCAGTTCTTAGTCAAAAACATGGGGATAGGCATACACCAGTGGCCTATTATTCATCAAAACTCGACCCAGTAGCAAGGGAACCCCCCACTATGCACCCAAATTCTGACGCCATTTAGAATTGTTTATAGTCTGCTGCAAATTTGACTCTACAGCAGGAGATAGTAGTATATAGTTCGCATTCAGTAGCAGCTTTGTTAGGGCAACTCCAGACTCAGCACCTAACAATGGCTCGTCAGAGCAAATATGAAATTTACTTATTAAATAACCCAAAGCTTCAGTTTAGGCATTGTACAAGAATTAATCCGGCATCTTTTCTTGTTTCACCCCCAGAGGAGCAGTCAGAGGCGGGACATGACTGTTTGTTTATAATCGAGGAGGAGACATCTGTGGGGCAGGACTTGAGAGACGCACCTATAGAGGACCCTGGCATGACACTGTACGTAGATGGGAGTGCATCCATTGGACCCTGGGGTGAGAAATTGTCTGGGTATGCAATTATTAATCAAGATGGGGAAAACGTAGAAGCAGCTGCCTTTGAGTCACCTTATTCAGGCTGAATTATTTGCTTTAATTAAGGCTTGCATTATGGGGAAAAAATTAAGGATAAACATATATACAGATTCTAGATATGCATTTGGAGTAGTGCATGATTTTGGACAATAATGGAGAAATAGAGGATTTCTTACCTCAGCAGGGACTTAAAAATCAAACAAACAATTGGTGACAGATTTATTGAAGACCCTGATGCTACCCAGACAAATTTCAGTTATGAAATGTAGTGCACACATAAGAGGACAGACCCCACCAGACATTGGAAATCGTAGTGCTGATCAGGCAGCAAAATAAATATCTCGGGAACGTAAGATGGTGGTACCAAAGATGATGAGGGAGACTAAAAGTTTAGGTAACAGGTCTCCCTCGGAGAAGCCAATACCAACCATCCAAGAGATTGTTCAGTTGTAGGAGGAGGCTGCTGAAAGGGATAAGGAATGATGGAGGCAACTTGGGTGTACACAGGATTGTATTACAGGACTATGGATCACTCCGGCAGGGCAAACTTGCATGACAGATTCTTTGGCAGTATGGGTTATAGGGTGCATGCACTATGCAACTCATTGCGGTGCAAGAGAAGTCGGAGACACTCTTTTGGCTAATTGGTGGTATCCAAGGTTACAAGAGGGAAGGGGTAGGGGAGGGGGTAGGGGAGGGGTGGAGGGGACGGTGTTTTGGGGGTGGAAGGGGGTTTAGGGGAGGGAGGGTGGGGGGGGGTAGTGGAGGGCAGGGGGTTGGGGGAGAGGAAGGGGAGAGAGAGAGGGAGGGGGGGAGAGAGAGAGGGAGGGGGAGGAGGAGAGAGAGGTCCCTGGAGAGAGAGAGAGAGAGAGAGGGAGGGGGAGAGAGAGAGAGGGAGAGAGAGAGAGAGGGAGGGGGAGAGAGAGAGGGAGGGAGGGAGGGGAGAGAGGGAGAGAGAGAGGGGGAGGGGAGAGAGAGAGGGAGGGAGGGGGAGAGAGAGAGAGGGAGAGGGAGAGGGAGAGGGAGAGGGAGAGGGAGAGGGAGAGGGAGAGGGAGAGAGAGAGAGAGAGAGAGAGAGAGAGAGAGAGAGAGAGAGGGGAGAGCAGAGAGAGAGGGATGAGAGAGAGGGGGGGGGGTGAGGGAGAGAGAGGGGGTATGGAGAGAGAGAGGACCGGGGGGAAGAGTGGGGGAGGGGAGAGAGAGGAGAGGGGAGGGGGTGTAGCCCGGGTGAGGCACGGAGTGATCTGAGAACGGTGAAAAAGCAGCGGGGGGACCAGCCGATCGTGGCTTCCGCCAGCGTGACCAACTGGGCCGGGGGGGGACAGACGATCCTCCCCTGTGACGGGTAGAATGCAAAGATCCTATAGAGGTGTAGGATCTTTGGTAGAGAGGAGAGAGGGGAGAGAGGGAGGAAGGAGAGGGGAGGAGGTGAGAAGAGGAGGGGGGTGAGGGTTGAGGGGAGCCGGGCGAGTGAGTGGGCTGTCAAATGAGCAGAGAGAGAGAAGCGGCTTCTGACTCTGGAAACCCGCAGCTGGAATGAGCGCGCAGGCGGGCGGGGCTTCACGAACTACGCCGGCAGTGAGGAGAAGGTTCAGCACGTGAGGCGCCGCTGCTCCGAGATCTTCAGATCAAAGATCCTATAGCGGAACGGAACTGTAGAATCTTTGTTCTGCAGAACTTTCTCGATCTTTCTGCGCCTTTAATCCACAGCGGTGGGGGGCCGGGGCCAGGAGGCAGGTGGGCCTGGATTGGTGGGCATGTGGGCATTGTGACATCAGCAGCTGGCTAGCGGCGATTATATTTTAAAAAGTGAATTTTGTGAACAACTTTATTCAAAATCTGGGGAAATAATTGACCGAATTTAGAGAGGAGTGCATTTATGAAATCATAAGTTAAATCCCTACCGAAATTGCAAAAATCTCTGCATTTTTGTGTCTGGTTTTCGAGGAGATACGTTTCAAAGGCAAAATGACATACACCCACGCAGAGTTTTTAAAAGTATATAGATAAATGATACAAGGGTTATCATAAATGATAAAAAGAGGGGTATGATAAAATTGGCCAAATAACTATGTGATAAAATTCCCCCCCACTCCCATATAGTTTTGTGCCACGGGTCCGATACCTTATAAAAGAGGGGACACCACATGGATTGTAGTCGATCTTCTGGGCCAGTGCTGACTTGCTGGAGGTGTCTATTCGCACAAGGCTGAAAGGCTTGGACGAGTAGAGACAAGGATCGAACCCACGGTGTTGGTTAGGTATCATATAGGAAGTTTGTTTGTGTTAGTGAGAATAAAGAATTAGTTGATCCAGTGCTTGACTCAGTGTTTTACTGAACTAAACTAAGGGGGTAAGCTGCAGAGAGCATAATTACAAAAACAGTTACTAAATTCTGAGTCCGTTCAGCACAAATTTACTTAACTGCAACTATATGGCATGCTTTATCGCAATACGAATTGTCATAGAGTAATAAATGCAATCAAATGAATGCCGAAACTGCTGTTAGATTGAGCTTCAGCTGGAGCAAGTGGAATAGAGTTAATGTTTCAGGTCAAAGACTCATCAGCACGAACTAATCAGCGATGTATTTTGTTGTACAATGTTCTGCTCCTATAAAACATCTCATACACTAATTTACTGTGAGACATGAGATAATCAATAGCCATTACAATGACAAAGAATACCTGACACTAACTAAACTATATTGCCATTCAATCTCATAAAAATGTTTTGTTGTATGGTGCAATTTGCTTTAACAACCAGCTTGTCATGTTTATAAAGACATTTGTGTTCTGGCACATACTGTAGGTTAATAACTAATAACAGGCCCACTCAAGAAGTTGATTGAGAATTGTAACCCCATAAAACTCTCTCACCCAAAAAGAATGACATTGATTTTCATCAGCTGGTATATAAGGAGCCATTTATATATCTACACTTGCTTTCAATTCTAGATAATGTGCTGAGAATTATACTGGGAATGAGGCCGATTCTGCTATTCCCTCAGGTAAAAGGTAGTACAAGGGAAAGTGTGTGTGGGCAGGGGGGAGGGAGTGTGGGGGATAGACGGGGGGGTTGTGGGGGTGTGTGGGGTGGGGGTGGCTGTGGGGGGAGGGGGGAGTGTGGGGGGGGAGGAGGGGGTGTGTTTGGGTGGGGGGGCAGGGGTGTGTATGGGTGGGGGGAATTGTGACGGGGAGGGGGAGGGGTGTGGGTGCGAGGGGGTTGTGGGGGGGGGGGGGGTGGGTGAGAGAGCTCGGAGACAAAACGGGGGTTGTGGAGGAGAGGGTGGTATCACGGGGAGGAGGGCAGGAGCCAGTGAAGGGGACCAGAGGGGATGGGCTGGGCCGCTTCCAATCCTTCTGAAAATTGTGTCTGGTTGGAAAACTCCGCTGGCCAACTTCAGCTCCAATAAAGACGCGATGGCGCAAGAAGGGGTGTACCATTCCGCTGAGTGACTGGAGAAAAGACCAATCCAGACGGTGCTGACTGTCAGGAGACGAGATCGATCCGCACACGCGCGGTTTTTAAGATTTTTAAACCACACTAACTTTTGCAATAGACCACCGATCGGAACGAAACTTGGTGCACTCGCAGCACAGAACGGTGAATGAGCTGGCGGAATATCATGGCGCTATTACGTACCTTTTTTGCGCAAATAGAAAGACCGCGCAAACCGGAAGAGCACAAGATCAGAGTTTTAGTTATGTGTACATATTTCTGATAAAGTCTTTTTTGCAGCATTCAGCATTTGGACATATCTTCCCTAGGATTTTGTAAATGCAATAATTAAGGACAGCAAAATACCTACATGCAAGAATTGCCAGCATAATGACAGAAGGAACAGAAGCAAGAGTGGGCCCTTGTGCCTGTATATAGCTGATATTTGGCTGGTTTTCTTCCTTGGCGTCACTTTCTTGCACCACATCCCATTTCCTTTAGGTAGCTAAAATCCCTTGATAGGAGAATGAGATGAACGGATGGAGGAAGTGCAGTTGGGGAAAGGAATTTGGTGAAGGGGCATTATACACATGCCTAGACTGCTTTACCTGTGGAGATCACAGGCTTGGTCTCACTCAGCTCTTGAACCTCAGGATCACTCTAGGCTATTTTCACTAACCTCTAAATAAAGCCCCTGTCCCACTTAGGAAACCTGAACGGAAACCTCTGGTGACCTTGCCTGCGACCCAAGGTTTCAATGAGGTCGCCGGAGGTTTTGGTCACTCTCCCCAATGGTCGAAAGTGGTTTCCGCGTCGTCGAGGATTCATCGAGGTCGCTGCTTTTTTCCCCCAACATGTTTAAAACCGGCCTCGACTAAAAATAGGTTGCCGTTTGGTCGAAGCCAGTGGAGTGGGGTCGCAATTTACTTACAGGCAATCGAAGGCCATCTCCTTCGCTGAGCGGCCATTTTGATTGGCTCATTGGAGTTACAAACCTAGAAGACCCACCGGTAGGTAAAATGACTGCTAAACTTTATTAAACTTCTTAAAACTGTCTCCACTCCTTCTCCGCCCCCCCCCCCTTGTCCCCCCTTCTCCCCCGTCTTCTCCTCTCCTTCTCTCCCCTTCTCCCCCCCCCCCCCCCCGTTCTCTAAAGGACTTAGCGTGCTCTGTGGCAGCCATTTACCTTCCTCTTCATCGCGCAGACTGCGCTCCTCCGCTCTCCATGGCCCCCACCTTTGCTATGTGTGTGTGTGTGTGTGTGTGTATGTGTGTGTGTGTGTGTGTGTGTGTGTGTGTGTGTGTGTGTGTGTGTGTGTGTGTTTGTGTGTGTGTGTGCGCGTGTGTGCACGTGTGTGTGTGTGTGTGTGTGTGTGTGTGTGTGTGTGTGTGTGGTCTGTAGATGCAGCTCGCGCTTTGGTCGATCCAGCTCGAGGCTTTCCAGGCGAGTGACCAAAACCTCCTGTGACCTCGTGGCGACCTTGCAGCGACCATGGTTGCGGGCAAAGTCACCAGAGGTTGCTATTTAGGTCGCCCAAGTGGGACAGGGGCTTTACATGTCTCATCATTTGCTGCTGATACCTTCCACTATGGAGATTGTCCAAACTCCATATTCAAGAGAAAATAATTCATTTATTTTCTCTACAGTCCAGGTGAGCAGACACGGACATTTGCCTGTAATGCAGGCTTCTCCAGTGCAGGCACTAACCAACAACAACCACATAGCACTACTCAACAGTTGTTTGTCAGCTTTACTCATTGAACAACTAGAGGCCACTTAATTAGCTGTTGCATCGAAGGTTATTAGAGTCATAAAACATCATGTTCATAAACGCTATTAATTATTCATTTATACCAGTCCCAATTACGTACTGATTTGTAGCTTTCTCTGTGTTTCAAGTGCTCATCGAGATAGTAATGTAGAACAGTACAGCACTAGAATGGGCTCTTCAGCCCACAATGTTTGTGCCAAACAAGATGCCAAGCAAAATTGATCTAAACTGCCTGTACAAGATCCTTACCGCTCCATTCCTTGCACTTCCATGCACCTATCTAAACACCACTATCGTATCTGCCTTCACCACCATCCCTGGTTATGCGTTCCAGGCCCCCACCACTCACTGTGTAAAAAAACTTGCCCCACACATCTCCATTAAACTTTCCCCCTCTCACTATAGCTATGCCCTCTAGTATTGGACATTTCCACCCTGGGAAAAAGGTTCTGACTGTCCATCCTATCAATACCTTCATAATTTTATATAACTACCAAGTCCCCACAATCTCCAATGTTCCAGTGAAAATGATCTAAATTTATTCTTGTAGCTGAAACCCTCTCATCCAGACAGCATTCTGGCAAACCTCCTCTGCACTCTCTCTAAAGCCTCCACATTCTTCCTGTAACGGAAGCCAAACTGTATGTAATACTCCAAAAGGTGCCTAACCGAAGTCTTAAATGTGGTGAGAGTACAGGCCACCACTCATCCCTCAGGATGTCCACTGCCAATTCCATTTACCTTCTCCTGAAAAAAATCTCCTCTAAAGTTATTAACATTTTACACAAACCTATATACCCTCATGCTTTAGATCTGCATGAGAAAAAATATCCCACTAGCTACACAATGCTCCTCATATTTTGTATACTTAGTACAAGTTCCACTACTCTAAGTAAAACAATCCCAACTCATCCAGTCTCTCCTCATAACTGAAATGTCCCATCCCAGGTAACATCCGATTAAATCTTCTCTGTACCATCTTATGTGCAATCATGTCCTTCCAATCATGTGACAGAGAACTGTACACTGAGCTCCAACTGAGGCCTGACTGATGTTTTACACAGTTATATCATGACCCCCCTGCTCCTATGGTCTATACCGCCAGGCTAATAAAGGCAAGTATCCCATCCATGTGCTTTCTTCTCTAACAAGACAATACTTTTTTTTCCTCTTAGAGGGGCTTCATCTGGAGAATGGCCTGCCCTTCTTAAGTCATATTTTCATACAATCCTACTCCGTGCTGAATACTTTCTTGAAACCTCCTGCAAGGAGTTCCTGTTGGCCCCTTTACCCATTGAACATGGCTCCCCTGGGATTTTCTACATCAACATGCAGGATCCTTAAGACTCGAAGGAGCATTTTCTGATAACCCCTTTCCAACCTCCCATAACTGTGGTTTTGATTCACTGCGTGGCAATACACCCTGATATCTAGAAATGTGGTGTTCCTATTGTGGGATGTTCCTTTGAGACCCAGCTGGAAAGATTGCATCTAGGACAGTCCATAGCAGCAGCTGGTGATACAACACTGGGACCAATAAATCGTGCCATGCTCAAACTGACACAGCATAATGTAACTCTGGAGAAACCAACAGCGCTGTTCTGTGAACCATCCATTGAAGACCTCAATCTGTGTGATACTGTTTTACAATTTCAAAGTAGTAAAGCAACTCTCGGCTATCATAGAAAGTCTGTATGGAGTTGCTAATGGGCCTGTCCCACTTAGGCGATTTTTCGGCGGACTGCCGGCGACTGACAAGTTGCCGGCAGTCGCCTGAAAAACCGGCAACTGGAACGGCGACTGTCAGAGTGGAACACACACACACACACACACACACAAACACATCGCTTCCTTCACCAGCCCGTTATGCAGGCGGGGGACAGGGCAAGTGGGGGGAGCGCTGTCTAAAATAATCACACGGTGCAAAGCCAAGGTGAAAGACACACACCGCGATGAACAGGAAGGTTGGCGCTGTAAAAAGACGGCTAAAGCACAGTGCACGGTAAGTCCTTTAAAAGAGGGGGGGGGTTGGAGAAGGGGTGGAAAGGGGGGAGAAGAAGTGGTGGCAACTTTTAAGAAGCCAGAGATACACGGCTGTGAAACTTGGCAGACATTTAATATTACCGGTCGGTTATCCTTGGTTTTGAAAACTACTGCTTACCATTTTTTCCCAATGAGTCAATGAAATTCACCGGTCAGCGCCGGCTACAACCCACGAGAACCTCCGGGAACCTTCGACCTCCTGGCAACCCATTAGGACCTCCTGGTGACACACCTACGGCTGGAGAATTCTCGCTACTCTCCATGGCGGCTTCATTCGAGTCGCCACTAATTTTTCAACATGTTGAAAAATTCACGGCGACCATAATGAGGCCGCGACTAGTTCCCAGAATGCAGGAACTCCTCACGACCATGAAAGCAACTCCCCGGCAACCACCCGCATAGATGTGGCGACTGCATAGTCTCCTGCAGTCGTCTAAGTGGGGCAGGCCCATTAGTGTATGGAATTTAATGAAGGGCAGTGGAGGGTCGATAAAAAGTGTAATTTCTGTCGATGCATTTTGCTATTCAACAAGAAGGATACTGGAGGACACATGGAGGGGGTACATTGATCTAAGCTTGCTAATGGTAATAGTAATACAAAAATATGCTAGTTACATTTTCTGCAACATTTTATGGGAAAGAAAGTTGTGGGGAGGTGATTCATCTTTTCCCAGTCGACAATGAAGTTAATGGATTTTAGGATAATCTTATGTGTAGGAAGGAACAGCAGATGCTGGTTTAAACCAAAGATAAACACAAAATGCTGGAATAACCCAGCGGGACAGGCATCATCTGTGGAGAGAAGGAATGGGTGATGTTTAATGTCACGACCCTTCTTCAGACTGAATGCCAGGGGAAGATATGCAAAAAATGAGGGATATAGACAGTGATGTAGAGAGATATAGATAATTGAATGAAAGATATGCAAAGAAGTAACGATGATAAACGACACAGGCCATTGTTAGCTGTTTGCTAGGTGAGATCGAGAAGCTGGCGTGACCTGGGTGGGGGAGGGATGGAGAGAGAGGGAATGCAGGGGTTACTTGAAGTTAGAGAAATCAATATTCATATCACTGGGTTGTAAGCGGCCCATGCAAAATATGAGATGGTATTCTTCCAATTTGCGTTTAGCTTCACTCTGACAATGGAGGAGGCCCAGGCCAGAAAGGTGTATGTGGGAATGGGAAGGGGAAACAAAATGTTTGCAACTGGGAGATCAGGTAGGTCCAGGCGGACAGGGCAAAGATGTTCAGCAAAATGATTGCCCAGTCTACCTTTCATCTCTCCGATGTATAAAGGTCTACACCCTGAACAACGGATACAGTCGATGAGGTTGGAGGAGGTGCAAGTGAATCTCTGCCTAACCTGAAAGGACTGTTGGGGTCCTTGGACAGAGTCGAGAGAAGAGGTATAGGGATAGGTGTTGCATCTCCTGCAGTTGATGGGGAAGATACCTGGGGAGGGTGTGGATTGCGTGGGGAGGGATGTGTTGACCAAGGTGTTGCGGAGGGAACGGTCTCTGCAGAAGGCGGAAAGGGGTGGAGATGTGACTAGTGGTGGGATTCTGTTGGAAGTGGCGAAAATGTCAGAGGATTAAGTGTTGTATGCAATGGCTGATGGGGTGACTCTGTCCCTGTTGCAACTAGGGGGAGGGGGAGCAAGGATGGAGCTGCGAGGCTCATGAGGAGACATGTGTCAGGGCCTCATCTATGATGGGAGAGGCGAACCCCCTTTCCCTAAAGAATGAGGATATCTCAAATGTCCTGGTATGGAGCACCTCATCTTGGATGCAAATGCGGCTTAGACAGAGGAATTGGGAGTAGGGGACACAGTCTTTGCAGGAAGCAGGGTGGGAAGAAGTGTAGTCCTCATAGTTGTGGGAATCAGTGGGTTTGTAATAGATGTCAGTCGATAGTCTATCTTCTGTGATGGAGATGGTGAGGGCAAGAAAGGGGAGGGAGGTGTCGGAGATGGTTCAAGTGAATTTAAGTGCAGGATGGAAATTGGTGGTGAAGTCCATGAGTTCTGTGCGGGTAATCTTATTTGATTCACAAGAGGAGAATAGAGATGGTAATAGTAGCAATGTTACAAAATTTTGAGATTTAAAAAATCAAGTCTGCAATTTATCCCATCAGATAAAGCATAACAATAAGTTTAATTTGACACCTAATTCACTTTCATATCTCAAGTAATAAAAAAGATATGGCCATTTTCATACTCGGAAATTAGCATCTTGTTCCCTATTGATTTTCTATGGACATAACAAAAAAGCTGTGATCGTGGACAGTCAAAAGCCCATAACCTTCTTAAAAATTAAGAGAACTGAATGAAATTTTCAGTTATCATAGATTGAAGCATTCTGAAACAAATATAAAATAATCTTACTTGGAGGACCTGAAATTAAAGCATATAATTAGTTAGTTACCCAATTGTAGCTAATTTCAAACTTCAATTACTAGATCTGAACATCTATCAATTTCTTAATAAATGATTAACATTTTTAAATAGCCCAAGTGTCCAAATAATATTCACAAATAATTCACAATAAAACATGATTTTTAAATCTCATTTACATCAATTTATAGGCCAAATGGAAGGAATTTAGTGTTCATTTGCTGTAAATTAAAGTCAATTTAAATCGGCTTTCTAGTGGGTTCCTGTGAACGCGCTGGTTTAGAACGTTCACATTGCGCTGGATTTGTGCCCTCAAGTGCCCAGAAAAATACTGCGGGATATAAAGAGCCCAAAATGAACTACTCGCTATAGAAAACTTTATACACAGGGTTGTAGACAAGCCCCATTTAATGTAAAAATAAGGTACATACCTTTAATTGTTTGCTTTATAAAACCCTGGGGCTGCGAGAGGTTGCGGAGTGAGAGAGTGATTTTCAAACTACTATAAGATATTATACAAGGCCATATTTGTAACGTATAACGTATTATACAAGGCCATAAAAACTAATAATACCTTTTGCGACGGGATCTTTCAGCGATTTTCCGTTAATGATTTACTAGGCTGAACATTTTCGATTGGAACAGCCTAGTAAAAATCGCGTTTTAAACCCGCCCCCTCTAAACAGCGCCAAAATCGCGCACAAGGGGTGGGGCAGATGCTCAGCCACGATTCAGGTAGGTTTTGTAACATACCTAGTAATAGTAATATTAGAGATGGAATGGCGCTTATTACTAATGGTAATACGAAGACTAAATGATGGATCAAACGTTTAATGATCTTAAGATGAATCAAAATATAGGTAACAAGATAAACTCTCCTTTCTGCTTCTGCTCGAAACACACTTCATGCTGAAAGACAACCAAAAATAAAGTGATTGCATCCATAAAGGCCATAACCATTCTCAATTTATGCTGACAGCAGAAACAATGAGCAGATTGTCCTCTTGTTTCCACACGTGTGTTTTTATTGATCTTAAGACAATCATAAAGCTGCTAATCCATCATTAAGCTCCTATCTTTCTGGAGCTGAGACTGGTCTGATGATCCACCTGGGGCTATTCTCCTCTAGTGTATCAACTGTAAGATTATCCCAAAATCCATAAACTTCATTGTCGACTGGGATGAGATGAATATCCTCCCCACAACTTTCTTTCCCATAAAACGTTGCAGAAAATGTAACTAGCATATTTCCGTATCTATGTATCCCACAGCAATCTCTCTTGCCTTTCTTGTCTCGAGAGATGAATAAGAATTGACAGGGCAGTAATGATCACAAGTGATTCCACAAACAACATATTAGAGGCAGTGGATATTGAGAGAAGAGATGGTGAGAGGTAGACAATAGTTTAAAAGATCAGGGATTGAGGACTGTGGAGATGTGGCACAAAGAAAGCGTGGGGCAGGTGAGCCATGAACATATTGAATGGCAGGGCAGGCTTGAGGGAACAGATGGCCCACTCCTGGTCGGACTTTCTCATGTTGCTGAGTGTCTTCAGTGTACATGCAGAAACGTATACTACGCTTTTAGACAATGTTGTTGCGGGGTAACAAGGACTGGAGAAACAGGAGGGATCAAGGATAGATCTTTTGAGTACACCAAAACAACGGATCGGACTCTCACCCTGCTTTTACCAATCCCTACCCTCCTCTCTCTCTCTTTCCACCCCTCTCCTCACATGTACCTCTCCTTCTGTCTCCCTCTGCCTCCCTTTGTCTGCCTCTATGCCTCATCTCCTTCACTCTGCCTGCTTATATCCCTCTCCCTCCCCCTTACAGCCTGCCTTTATCTTTCCCCCTCTCGGCTTGCCTCTATCTGGCCCTCTCTGTCTCTGCCTACCTCTATCTGGCCCTCTCCCTTTCTCCAGCTCCCTTCATCCTTCTCTCCCTGCCTTTATCCCCCGGTGTGTTCAACAGCGATATCTTGGTGAGATGTAGTTTATACTCGCTGGAGTTTAGAAGAATGAGGATGGACCTCATTGAAACGTACAGAATAATGAAAGGCTTGGATAGAGTGGATGTAGAGAGGCTGTTTCCATTTGTGGGGGAGTAGAACTAGAGGTCATAGCCTCAGAATTAAAGGACGTTCTTTTAGGAAGGAGATGAGGAGGAATTTCTTTAGACAGAGGGTGGTGAATCTGTGGAATTTTTTGCCTCAGAAGGCTGTTAAGGCAAAGAGCGGATATATTTAAGGCAGAGATATTCTTGATTAATATGGGTGTCAGAGGTTATGGGGAGAAGGCAGGAGAGTGGGGTTAGGAAGGAGAGATAGTTCAGCCATGATTGAATGCGGAGTAGACGATGTGCCGAATGGCCTAATCTCTTATGATCTTATGATGTACATTGTTTCCTGTAAACGGGAGCACGGGTAGACAGGGTGATAAAGAAGGCGTATGCTATGCTTGCCTTCATTGGCTGAGGCATTGAGTGTACGGGTTGGGACGTCATGTTACAGCTGCACTAACATTTGTTCGGCTGCATTTGGAGTAGTTTGTGCAGTTTTGGTTGCCATAATAAAGGAAGGAAGTGATTAAGCGAGAGAGGGTATTAAAAAAAATTCACAAGGAGATTGTCTGAAATAGAGATTGCCTGAATGCATTCCTTCCTTCTAGGCAACTTTAGCACCTATAGGAATGATAGGCAGCTCTTAATGGTTCAGAACAGGCTTCTTCTATCTCAGTCTATGACTCTACCTTTCAGCTTCCAGTAGATATTTTGCTCTACCTGTAATCAATTTCTGAACTCAACAGCTATGCTACCCTCCTAGATAAAGTCTGCATAACAAAGTAAGAAACTTCCTTACATTGTCAAGCTCCTGTTTAAATCAATATTCAACAGCATAATTTGCTGCTGGAAACAAACACGTCCACTGTAGTCCAATAATCACCAAGCAGTAACTGTTACATGGACACACAGAGCACCCTGGGCATTGGAATCTGATGTTTGGTTGAACCTGCACAGCAGTTATAAGAAGAATTGATCAACTTGTAAATAATAATGCAACATTGTGCTGGGTTGAACCAAAACAAAAACAATTCCCAGAGTAATTCTGGAAGCTATGGAACAAATCAAGGCGATTGTCTACTGCTGAAAAGTGGTACTAGTGAACCAGACAGACGTAAAGGTGGACTGTGGGCAACTATTTCAACAGGTCATTTCAGGACATATAGTTGTATTCTTAAGGCACCTCGCGTTACAGAAAATTGTATTATAACAACAGGGGCCAGAGATTCAGATAGGGTAGACAGTCAGAACCTTTTTCCCCAGGGTAAAAATGTCCAACACCACAGGGCATAGCTATAAGGTGAGAGGAGCAAAGGTTTATAGAGTTGTACGGGGCAAGTTTATTTTTTTACACAGTGGTGGGGACCTGGAACACATTGCCAGTAGAGTTGGCGAAGGCAGATACAAATGTGGTGTTTAAGAGACTTTTAGATAGGCACATGGAATTACAGGGAATACAGATATATGGATTATGTATAGGCAAATGAGATCAGTTCAACTTAGCATCATGTTTGGGACAAACATTGAGGGCCAAAAGGCCTGTCACTTTGCCGTACTGTTCCATGTTCTAATTGTGTCAATGGGGTAAAGGAGTTTGGGAGCTAGTGTGCTTCAAATTCACAATGACAAAGCTTTATTCCCCTCAAGATTTTCAAATGCAAAGATCTTTTTAATAGCTTTAAAAGTTTATTTTTGTTGCAAGCTAAAATAACTATTATTTAATGGAGTATCGCCAGATACGCTGCCTAACCTGCTGAGTTACTCCAGCACTCTGTCTCTTTTTTTATAAACCAGCATCTGTAGTTGGTATCTGCAAGTATTACTGGTTCTGTCACCCCAGATTATCAAAATCAAGAAAGTTATAAAATTCTTCAGTGTGTGCATAACATATTTCATGCTCACTGAAGCCAAGAATTGCCTTGCTTATTTGAGAATTTTAGAATAGTACACCAAAGGAAATTATTCATCCTTCCAAATCGGCAGGCATTTTTTTAAAGAGCAAAATATGTAATCCTACTTCCCAGCTCTTTACTCATAAACTTATAATCCTTTTCCTGCTTCAAGTATTTAACCAACAATTCAACTATAATAAACAGTAATAAAGATAATAAAGTCCATGGAAATAAAGAGAAAGGGATAAAGAAAAAGGAAAATACTAAAGATGAAACTGTTTCTCTCCACTTTTCTTGATTTGCTGTGTCCACAACATTCTGTTTTTACCTTAGAAAATGAAAATAATTGACCATTTGGATGAACAACACGAAAGTTAAGATCAATGAGTGAAAAATCATCATGGGCAGGTGAAATCAATGGAAAATTACATAACAAAAAAAGGGGGAGAGAGAAATTGGCAACGTTTTAAAATCGATTTTATAGTTTAGAAAATGACAAAGGGGAACACCACAAAATCTATTAACTTGCAATAGATGGCAGATTTGATGTCCCCACAATCATTAAATGCAATTCATGCAATCGTTTTATAACCGTTTTAAGTTTGGTGGAATTCTGAGAAAAAGGGGCCAAAAATCTAAAAGGCATTGTTAGAAAAATCTAAAGGCCCTGTCCCACAATGCGAGTTTACCCAAGAGCTCTCCTGAGTTAAAACAAAATAATCAAACTTGTGGTAAGTACGTAGAATGTACGTAGCGGGTACGTCAGAGTTCGTGGCTGTCTCGTAGCGGCTCGTAATGTTAACGGCAGGTACTCGGGAAACGCGATAACTCGTGACGTTTTTTCAACAGTGTGAAAAATTTCCAAGAGTAAAAAAATACTCGTGATGAAGTGCCACGAGTTTGATTTTTTTTTAAACTCGGGAGAGCTCTTGGGTAAACTCGCATCGTAGGACAGGGGCTTAACAAGAGATGAAGTGGCTGGAATCTTGAGCAATACACAAACTGCTAGAGGAACTCAGCAGGTTAGGCAGCATCTGCGGAGGAAAATGAAGATGATGCTTCATATCAGAACCCTTCTTCAGCCCCTTATTTTTAAATCTAAAAAGATATTCATGTGAAAAGTATTCACTGCAAAGAATTATTTTTTTTACAGCAGCAATAAGATATCAGAAATCGAGGAAAAGAATGCAGCTGAGAACAATAAGAATCTGGAGTGAAGGATTGGGGACAAAGGATACATAGATTTATAACGAGGGACATAGAATAACACTATTGTAAAATTAGATGTGTAATTCCAGAGGCAGGTTACAAAATAATTCCAGTCATACAGCACGGAAACAGGCCCTTCGGCCCTACTCATCCATGCCAACGAAGTAGCCCCATCTACGCTAATCGCATTTGTCCGCATTTGGCCCATATCCCTCTGAACCTTTCCACTCCAGCACTTTGTGTCCACTTTCCAGATGTCTTTTTGCCCACAAGCATCATACCCCAATCAACTTTAGCAAGCTCCTCTCTAATACCATTAAAGTAGACTTTGCCCCAATTCTGAACTTTAACTTGTGGGCCTGCCCTGTCCTTATCCATAACTATTTTAAAGCTAATAGAACAGTATTTTACTCGTTCCATGGACACATCAGTCACTTGCCCTTCCAGATTTCCTAAAAATAGGTCAAGCTTTGCCCTCTCCCTTGTAGAGCTCTCTATATGTTGCCTAAGGAAACTTTCCTGAACATATTTGACACATTCTATCTACCCTGATTAAGCCCTTGACACTATGGTAATTCCAGTCTATGTTGGGAAAGTTAAAATCCTCAACCTTGACAACCATATTAGAAACATAGAAATATAGAAAATAGGTGCAGGAGTAGGCCATTCGGCCCCTCGCCGCCTGCACAAGGGCCACATCTAACTCCCTCTTAAATATAGCCAATGAACTGGCCTCAACTACCTTCTGTGGCAGGGAGTTCCAGAGATTCACCACTCTCTGTGTGAAAAATGTTTTTCTCATCTCGGTCCTAAAGGATTTCCCCTTTATCCTTAAACTGTGACCCCTTGTCCTGGACTTCCCCAACATCGGGAACAATCTTCCTGCATCTAGCCTGTCCAACCCCTTAGTCTTGCAGCTGCCTGCAATCTCCTAGCATATTTGCTCTTCCAATTCCTGTTGACTATTTGGGGGTCGAATGTACACTCCCAATAAGGTGATCAACCCTTTTTTATTTCTCAAATTTAAAAAGAGTCACTTTTTCCATAATAAGGGAATCAAGAACAAGAGGACATAGGTTTAAGGTGAGAGGGGAAAGATTTTGTAAGAACCGGAGAGGAACATATAGGATGGAGAATGTATGAAATGAACTGCCAGATGAGGCAGGTACTATAACAACATTTAAAAGACATTTGGACAGGTACATGGATAGGAAATGTTTAGAAGAATATGGGCCATAGGTGGACAGATGGGATGAGTGTAGATGGAGCATTTTTGTCAGCATGGGCAAGTTGGGCCAACGAGCCTGTTTCCCTGCTGTATGACCCGATACAATAGCTTATCAACGCACTTTATTGTGTATTAGATAATAGGTGCAGGAGTAGGCCATTCGGCCCTTCGAGCCAGCACCGCCATTCAATGTGATCATGGCTAATCATCCCCAATCAGTACCCCGTTCCTGCCTTCTCCCCTTATCCCCTGATTCCACTATTTTTAAGAGCCCTATCTAGCTCCCTCTTGAAAGCATCCAGAGAACCTGCCTCCACCGCCCTCTGATGCAGAGAATTCCACAGCCACCCACTCTCTGTGAGAAAAAGTGTTTCCTCGTCTCCGTTCTAAATAGCTTACTCCTTCTTCTTAAACTGTGGCCACTGGTTCTGGACTCCCCCAACATCGGGAACATGTTTCCTGCCTCTAGCGTGTCCAAGCGCTTAACAATCTTATATGTTTCAATGAGATACCCTCTCATCCTTCTAAACTCCAGAGTGTACAAGCGCAGCTGCTCCATTCTCTCAGCATATGACAGTCCCGCCATCCCGGGAATTAACCTTGTAAACCTATGCTGCACTCCCTCAATAGCAAGAATGTCCTTCCTCAAATTAGGGGACCAAAACTGCACACAATACTCCAGGTGTGGTCTCACTAGGGCTCTGTACAACTGCAGAAGGACCTCTTTGCTCCTATATTCAATTCCTCTTGTTATAAAGGCCAACATGCCATTCACTTTCTTCATTGCCTGCTGTACCTGCATGCTTACTTTCATAGACTGATGTACAAGGATCCCTAGATCCTGTTGTACTTCCCCTTTTCCCAACTTGATGCCATTTAGATAGTAATCTGCCTTCCTGTTTTTGCTACCAAAGTGGATAACCTCACATTGATCCGCATTAAACTTCATCTGCCATGCATCTACCTACTCCTCCAACCTGTCCAAGTCGTCCTGCATTCTCATAGCATCCTCCTCACAGTTCACACTCCACCCAGCTTTGTGTCACCTGCAAATTTGCTAATGTTACTTTGAATCCCTTCATCCAAATCATTGATGTATATTGTAAATAGCTGCGGTCCCAGCACCGAGCCTTGCGGTACCCCACTAGTCACTGTATTGTACTAAGTGGAGAATAAATACAGGTCATGACAGTGAAGTGAAGTAAATAACTATCAATTTATTTTCTCAAGTGTTAAATGCCTTTATTATTGCTGAATTGAGATCGTGGCAAACACTTTAAGGGAATACTAATGCACTTAAGTCAGTTATGGTAAGGGGTTGCTGACGAGATATTTCCTAACAAGAACAGGGTTTCCATGCTTCAGAACAGGGCGGGCTAACACAACAAAAACAAGATCTCAGGCCCAGCAATACCGAAAGCAATTTCACATGATACTGTCCCAATTCTGCAAAGCTGCGATGACTAACATGGTTTGTGTTATGGTCTTTTCTGATAATAGATGGCTCTGCTTTCTGACAGGCGCGCTGCTCTAGATAAATAGTGAAATAATTGAAATTCACTGGACGAAAACTCCCACCGATCACAGAAAATGATACACAATAAGCGCAGGATCTATTTTTGAAACATACAAATAATAGCTAATCAGGAAGCAAGCAGTCCTGGCCTAGCGACATTTGTACACCTGAAGAATAATGGATCAGGTGATCTTATGTGTTATTACTCATCAATCTATATATTACTAAAACTCCCACCTTGTTTGTTTCTATGTCTGTCTCTCTGTGATGTCGTGAAATTACACCAAAATGGTACACATTACTCAACCGCTACAATTACTCACCATTGTCCTGTGGTGTGTTGTATCAAGTTTTGTTCAGATTGATGATGTATTTTACAAGTTATTCACATTTTAAAGTTAAAAAAACCCCAGTTTGACAAAAATCTCTTCCATCTGTTCTGGCAGTTAGCAGCGTAAGATGTCATAATGGGATCTCATTTACATAAACTGCCCATCAGCAGTGTTCTGCCACACAATGACATCACAATAGGATCTCATTTACAATTTAAAAAATGAGTTTAAAAACAACTGCTCATCAGCAGTGTTCCACCCCACAATGACATTACAATGGTATCTCATCCATATCCTTATAACTATAAAACTCTGATCTTGTGTGTGTGTGTGTGTGTGTGTGTGTGTGTGTGTGTGTGTGTGTGTGTGTGTGTGTGTGTGTGTGTGTGTGTGTGTGTGTGTGTGTGTGTGTGTGTGTGTGTGTGTGTGTGTGTGTGTGTGTGTGTGTGTGTGGTCTGTAGATGCATTGTTCTCGAAAAAACGACACACGAACTTGAAAATGTTTACATATTCTGGTAGAGATTTACCCCCTGGAGTTTGAAATTGGCTTACCTGAAAATGTTGTGCTTTATTTCTTGAGTTACTAATAAAAATGTTCACAAATCTGATTTTTTTGCTGATGCCGTGATAATGGATCTGCCTGCTCGCGCTGCGACTGACGTCACCTCCCACCCCTCCCTCTTCCCCCCGTTATTTAAAAGTCGCCCTGTCGACTGAACACCAAAGATCATAGTTGAAGACTGCGTCGGCCCAACCCGTGCTCCTTTGGTCGACACTTGCTCGCGCCTCGGCTCGGGTCTCTCCCTCTCCCCTCTCTCCTCCCTCCACCCCTCTCTCCCTGTGTCCATCTCTGTGTCTCTGTGTTCCTCTTTGTGCCTCTGTGTTCCTCTCTGTCTCTGTGTCCCTCTCTGTGTTTCTGTGCCGCTCTCTGTGCCCCTCTCTGTGTCCGTGTCCCTCTCTGTGCCTCTGTGTCGCTCTCTGTGCCTCTCTGTGCCTCTGTGTCGCTCTCTGTGCCTCTGTGTCGCTCTCTGTGCCTCTGTGTCCCTCTCTGTGCCTCTGTGTCCCTCTCTGTGCCTCTGTGTCCTCTCTGTGTGCCTCTGTGTGCCTCTGTGTGCCTCTGTGTGCCTCTGTGTGCCTCTGTGTGCCTCTGTGTGCCTCTGTGTCCCTCTCTGTGCCTCTGTGTCCCTCTCTGTGCGTCTGTGTCGCTCTCTGTGCCTCTGTGTCCTCTCTGTGTCTCTCTGTGTGCCTCTGTGTGCCTCTGTGTGCCTCTGTGTGCCTTTCTCTACCCCTCTACCCCTCTCCCTCTCTAGCCGCGCCTGCAAGTCGGGGGCAACACGTGAGTGGATAGGGCGGGGGATGGGGTAAAAGGAGTGAATGAATAATATAAATATAATATCAATGGGGTTGATTAGTGTGTGTGTGGGGGTGGTTAGTGTGTGTGTGTGTGATGCTGCAGGCCGCCCCCTCCCCCGCAACAGGTCCCACTTGGTCTATCCTTATTATATAACTATATAACTATAAAACTCTGATCTTGGATGTGTGTGTGTGTATTTGTGTATTTATTTGTTTGTGTGTTGTCACATCTTCTCGAAAAAACGACGCGGTAATGGTAAAATTTTTACATATTCCAGTACAGATCTACCCCCTAGAGTCCGAAATCGTCTTATCTGAAAATTTCATGCATTATTTCTTGAGATTTATGAAAATGTTCACAAATCTGAAATAACTTTGAAAATAAACAAGATGGTCTCGCTGATGACGTCACAGTGGCTCTTCTCCGCGCGGCCTGCTGCACTACGTTCCACCCCCACCTCTCCCTCCCTCCCCTCTCACCCCCACCCCCGGTTCTTCAAAATACGCAGAAAGAACAAGCAAGTGGGCCTTGTACTGCAGCTCCCGAGCTCCCCTGAGCACTCCTGAGCTCCAGACTGCTTCCAATCACTCCCGAGCTTTCTCGAGCTCCCCCGAGCACCCCCGGGCTCCAAATCGCTCCGATCTTCCCCAAGCTCCCTGGCTTGCTTTTCCAGAACTTTCGTCATTATCACTTTGATGAACGATGCTTCATGCTGACTTCCACAGTTAAGAGTCCGATTGAACTTCATTGTTTTGGTTTAACTTCAAAAACTTTGCATTTTTTGTTCTTTAAAAACTTCCCGGTGTCTCACTTAACTGTACTAATTCTTAAAGATAACATTTAATTTCAAAGACAGCGCTTTTTTAATTTTAAAATATTTTCTAACGTTGCTTTTCCCCATTTATTACAATTTTAAAAGGTCTTGGTTATTTACTCTGCGAATTTTGACAGATTTTCAAAAAACATAGCTGTTGATTTATTTTTGTCATTACTGTTTTCCCCCTCTCTCCCCCCTCCTCCCCCCCTTCTCTAACCACCCTCCTCCTTCTCCCCACCCTTTACCCCCCTCCTTCTCCCCCACCCTTTACCCCCCTCTTCCCCCCCCTCCGCCCCTCTTCTCCCCCCTCTCCACACCCCCCCCTCTCTCTCCCCCACTCTCTGTCTCTGCCCCTCTCTCTGCCCCTCTCTCTCTCTAGACGTGCCTGCGAGTTGGGGGCATCACCATGGCTCAATCATGCAGAAAGCCTGCGCAGCTTATCTTCGATTCTGACATCGGGGAACGATGGAGACTCTTTGAAATTGACTATGAACACTACATCAATATCGTCCACCGAAATGAAGCAGATGCTGTCAAGGCTTCCCTCCTACTTAACCTGCCGGGACCCAAAGCCATGATGAGAGCACGGACCTTTGAATACGCACCAGCCATTAGCGATGCCAATGATCAGGTAGTTATGCCTGCTGAGTCTATGCATGACCCCACTGTTTTACTGCGTAAGTTCCATGAACTATGCGACCTACCCTCAAACCGTATTTTAGAAAGAGCCAAATTCTTCGCGAGACTCCAGATTCCCGATGAGCCTGTAGATAGATTTATTTGTGGCTTGAAATATATGGCTCAGCGGTGCCGCTTTCAAATCATGACGAACTAATTAATCAGGGACAAGCTTGTCAGTGGTATGACCAATCAAAAGCTAAGGACCGAGTTACTGCGGAATGCTGATTTAACCCTTGAACAGGCAATACATGCCTGTCGAATGTCTGAAATCGTTCCATTAAGCGAACAGCTTGACACTCATAAGAAGACCATAAGCCTGCCGGGTTTCAACAGTCGACAAACACTGACCGATAACAGAAGATTTATGAATGAGCCCTCTCAACCGGCTAACCGGGGATTTGCCAATGAGCCCCCTCAGAGGAGCCCTAATTGTAACTACTTCCACAACAAGGGGCGATCGTCTTGTCTGGCATATGGAAAGCCTTGCAATTACTGCAAAAAGATGAATCATTTTGCCGTCGTTTGCAGGTCCCGTGGGAACAGACCCTTCAGCTCAGCGTCTAATCTGCACCTGTTGCAACAAAACCAAACAATTCCAGAATCACAGGACCAGCTCGACTCTGCCCACGAGGATGATCCAATTAGCACACATGAGGAGTCGAATGTGCATTCACTCCTTCACACAGCTGGTAAGATTCTGGATCCCTCTGTTCTAATGACAATTAATAACAAGCCCGTGAAGGCCAAACTCAACACTGGGGCCCGCATGAATGTAATGTCTGTGCACGTCTACAACAAGATAAGAAATAATGAGGCCTTGACTAGAGACAATTCCACCTTGCATGCTTATGGGGGGGAGGTTTTGTATCCTCTGGGAAGAACTACTTTCAAATGCGTGCTGAAAAACACCACAAGAAATCTAACTTTCTATATCTTAAAATCTGACTCTGTGACTCTATTGGGCATCCATGCGTTCCAGGACTTGGGGCTAGTCTCCTTTGACTGGTCCGTTCACAAGCTACTAATATCTGAGGACCAGAAAAAAGGATACCCTGATCTATTCGATGGCAAGCTAGGCAAGCTGCTTGTGACCTACAAGATAGCCATTGACCCCAACGTTGACCCAGCCGTCCATGCCCCCCACAGTGTGCCACACAGCATGAAAGACAGAATTGAGTCTGAACTAAAAAAACATGGTCTCCATGGGCGTACTGGCCGAAATCATCGAGTCCACTGACTGGGTTTCCACCGTGGTTGTTACCCTTAAGAAGGACAAAGACGAGCTCCGTGTATGCATCAGTCCAAAAGATTTGAACGCTGCCATCAAGCGTCCACATTATCCGATGAGAACTGTCGAGGACGTCGCTGCACAGATCGGGCGAGCAACAGTATTTTCCGTCCTTGACGCAAAAAGCTCGTTTTGGCAGATACCACTAGATGGCGAGTCATCAAACCTGACCACGTTTGCCACACCGTTTGGCAGATTTAAATTTCTCAGAATGCTATTTGTCATTAACTCGGCCAGCGAAGTCTTCCAGAGGAACATGAAACTGCTGTTCCAAGGACTCCCGTGTGCTATCATCGTAGACGATATCCTGGTATATGGCAGAGACACTGCGGAGCATAACATCAACCTAATGTGTATTATGGACCGGGCACGTGAGATCAACCTGAAATTCAACCCTAATAAATGCAAGTTCAGGGTTCCAGAGGTCAGATATGTTGGACACGTTTTCACTCCTGACGGTCTTAAACCCGATCCGAAGAAAACTGCTGCCATCACAGAAATGCCAGCCCCCACCGACGTGTTAAGCCTACAACGCTTCCTGGGCATGGTGAAAGTTCATACCGAACCTCAGTGAACTGAGTTCGCCTCTGAAACAACTCACTCGGAAGGATACTGCCTGGTCCTGGTTCCAGCAACATCAACAAGCATTTAACTCTTTAAAGCACTCCCACCTTGACATTCTTCGACTTGAAGCGTCCTGTCACGATAACCTGCGATGCCTCACGATACGGGCTGGGCGCTGCCTGCCTACAAACGTCTGCCGATGGGACTGTACTACCTGTATCTTATGCCTCCCGCACCATGACGGACAACGAACAACGCTATGCACAGATCGAGAAAGAGCTGCTAGCCGTGGTCTTCGCTTGTTCAAAATTCAAGGATTTCATCTTTGGGAATGCTTTTCACAGTCGAGACAGACCACCAACCTCTTATAACAATCCTCAATAAACCTATACATGCAGCACCTGCACGACTGCAGCGTATGATGATGCAGCTCCAGCGGTTCGACTTCAAAATCGTTTACAAGAAAGGTAAAGAAATGCTCGTTGCTGACACACTCTCTCACGCACCACGGGCATCCAGCGAACAACACCCCTATGAACGGGACGAGTTTACAGTTCTCAAGATTGATTTCGTTCCTACGGAACGCTTGCGCCGTCTAGCTGAACACACAGCCGCCGATGGCACCTTCCAGCTACTCTCATCCATAATCAAAAGAGGCTGGCCAGATAGGCAATCCAGCACACCACTGGAGGTGCAGCCGATCTTCCTAGTCTGCGATGAGCTGGTAATATAGGACGGTGTCATAGTTAAGGGCCACAAAGTCGTGATCCCTTCATCCTTATGAGACGAATACTACAAAGAGGCACACAACGGTCACCCAGGTACCGATGCCACGTTGACCCACGCACAGAACATGTTCTAATGGCCTGGCATGGTCAAGTACATACGGGACAGGACCATCTCCTGCCCCATCTGCAACAGCCTGGCGCCGCACCAACAGAGACAGCCCCTGCTACAACAACCCCCACCAGCACTGCCCGGGACGTCGGTGGCGGCAGACATTTTCGAATGGCACTGAAAACATTATCTAGTCTTGGTCGACTTCTACGCTAACTGGTTCGAACTTGATTTACTGCCCTCTATCACATCAGAAATGGTATTTCAAAAGCTACAGAGACATTTTTCCACATTCGGCGCACCTGTCCGCCTGCAAACCGACAATGGAAGACAATTTACCAGCCATGCGTTCAAACACTTTGCCAACCGATGGAATTTCCACCATGTCATGAGCAGTCCCGAATACCCTCAAAGAAACGGGCTCGCTGAACAGGCCGTTAGAAGCGCAAAACAACTAATGGAACGCACCCACCTTGCCAAATCGGATGTGTACCTCGACCTTTCAAACCTCAGAAACATTGCTAGAGACGGGGTCCTGGGCTCACCAGCCCAATGCCTGATGTCCAGAACAACGCAACCTCCAATACCAATTGTCCAGCAGAAGCTGGTGCCACAGGTGCTGAAGCCAGCCGCGATCCGGAAGCGCATTCCGCAGAAACACAATATCCAGAAACGATCATATGACAAGTCCAACAAACCGCTGAAACCACTACAGCGGGGCCAAGTTGTCCGTTTGCAAATTATTTTAGGACATTCCCGTCTAGGTTGCGTTGTTGGCCCGTTCAAGGAACCCCGATCCTACCTTGTCGACGTCGATGGCGCTTTGTACTGTCGGAGCCGCCAACATTTGCTGTCAGTGAAGGAACCACGTCCTCCACCAGCAGATCCTTTTGCTCCACCTTTATTGTTCCAGCCGTCTGCTGCCGTGGCCACCACTAGTCCCAGCATGTCCCGTCTCTTCCACCTGAACTGGCAGTTAGCAGCGTAACCCATCAGCCACGCCTGCGCAATTGGGGGCTATGGGTGAGTGGTGGAATATTGTGTTCGGGGACCAGCCCTCCCGTGTGACAGGGACCCAACAGGTCCCACTTGGTCTAGTGTATATATCTATATTACTAAAAGTAAGATCTTGACCATTTCCTGTTTTTTTGTTTCATGATTTTTGAAAAAATGCTGCCACTTACGACTGTGATTTTTGGTCATCTTGCTCAGAGTCCGCCTCCGCTGCGCAGGACAAGAGGATTTTTCCCATTGATGAAAAATAAAAGAGTTATTAATGTTTTAAAAATGTTGACGTTCTCTCTGCTGCCCCTGCTGGTGGAATGGGGGAGGGACTATAAATCCCAGAAGTGTTGTGCCTCACTCAGTCTCTGCAAAATGGAGGAAGCGAGAGGGTCACGTCTTTCTGAGCTGTGAATAACACTGAGCACATGTCTACTCAACTGTGAGTGCCCTTAATGTGGTTTGAAAATGAAAATTAATATGTGGTTGCTTTGAAATGCTGCACTGCAAATGGCTTTTGGTGGTGGTAACTGCTTTGAAATGCTGCACTGCAAATGGTTATTGGTGGTGGTAACTGCTTTGGCCATCTTATCCAGTCCCTCCTCCACTCATCAGGTGCAGAGGATTCTTCAAAACCATTTAAAATAAAAGCGTTATTAGTGTTTAAAAAAATGTTGAGAATCTCTCTCCTGTCAATCACATCATGAAGGCCACGCCCCTTCCGGTGCGAGGGGGAAGGATTATAAACCCGGCAGTGTGGGTGTTGCTGTCTCTGCAAGGCGGGGGAGGGAGAGGTCGCGACTCTGTCTGAGCTGTGAATCAACTGAACACACTGAATGTCCACTGAACTGTGAGTATGGTGTTTTGTGTGGTTATATGTTGGTTTTATGTTGGTTTCACCCTGCTTGAAATGGTATGAAACTGCATTTGAATGTGGTGGCCTTGCACCCTGCATGAAATGGTATGAAACTGCATTTGAATTTTGGTGGCCTTGCACCCTGCATAAAATGGTATGAAACTGCACTTGAATTTGGTGGCCTTGCACAATGCTTGAAATGGTATGAAACTGCACTTCAATTTGTTTGTCTTGCACCCTGCTTCAAGTGGTATGAAACTGCACTTGAATTTGGTCGTCTTGCACCCTGCTTGAAATGGCATTAAACAGCACTAGCATTTGGTGGCATTGCACCCTGTTTGAAGTGGCATAAAACTGCACTTGAGGTTGGTAGACCTGCACCCTGCTTGAAGTGGTAGGAAACTGTACTTGAGTTTGGTGGCGCTGCACCCTGCTTGAAGCGGTAGGAAACTACACTTGAATTCGGTGGCCTTGCACCCTGCTTAAAGTGGTAGGACACTGCATTAGAATTTGGTGGCCTTGTATCCTGCTTGAAATGGCATGAAACTGCACTTGAATATGGTGGCCTTAATGGCATGAAAACTGCACTTGAATTTGGTGGCCTTGCACCCTGCTTGAAATGGAATTTCAAGGAATAGCCGTGAGTCAACTGCCAGCCCACCAGCCGTGAGTGAGAGCTGCCAGCACGCCAGGCTTGAGTGACTGAGCTGCCAGCCCAAGAATCCATTCGGCCCACAATGTCCATACTAGCCCTCTGGAAACCAGTCCCTTCAGCCCACAACACCCATACTAGCGCTCCAGAAAGCCCCCTCCCCCCCCTCCCCACTGGCCACCAATTTTGGAATTTGTGGAGAGGTGGAATATTGCGTTGGGGGACCAGCCCTCCTGTGTGAATATGGGACCCAACGGGTCCCACTTAGTCTAGTATATAACTAAAACTCGCATCTTGTTTGTGTGTATGTATATATATGTGTGTGTGTGTCATCTGGGCACAATCTGCTTGATTCTCATTTCCTTACAAACGCTAGGCCACAGTCTTCCCATTTTCACACATTCTACTCACATTTTCCCCCTCGAAGCGATAAACATCTTCTTGTCGCAAAGTTTTAAAAACAGCCTGAAAACTCACCCATTTCGAAACCCCCCCTGAGTGACAATGGACTCTCAAGGCAGGATGGTACACTCCGGGAGGGAGGGTCACTCCAACGCGTATGCGGCAGTGCCGGCGCCAGACATCTGGTGGCGCCGCCGTCCCTGGCCAAACCCGAGCCTGGTGCTCGAGCTGGAGTGAGAGCCGAGCCCGGGTTTTGGGATGGGGCCATGACTGGGGCCGTTAAAGAAGCCGCTACTGGAACCAAGGACGAGTCTGGGTCCAGGGTCAGGGATGGTGAAGTCCGAACCCACACTGGAGCCCAGGCGGCAGCCGAGCTGAAGACTTGTGGCTGCCGCTGGAACCAAGGACGAGCCTGGGGCGGGTCGAGTACGAGAACCAGGCCGAGTTCCAGGCCTGGCGCTGTTCTCCGTCCTGGGTAGGTCCTGGGGCAGGGAAATGGTCCTGGGGCAGAAAGCGAATGGTATGTTAGCATTCATAGCAAATGGATTTGAGTATAGGAGCAGGGCGGTTCTACTGGTTGTACAGGGCCTTGGTGAGACCACACCTGGAGTATTGTGTACAGTTTTGGTCTCCTAATCTGCGGAAAGCCATTCTTGCCATAGAGGGAATACAGAGAAGGTTCAGTAGACTGATTCCTAGGATGGCAGGACTTTCATATGAAGAAAGACTGGATAGACTCGGCTTGTACTCGCTAGAATTTAGAAGATTGAGGGGGGATCTTATTGAAACTTACAAAATTCATAAGGGGTTGGACAGGCTAGATGCAGGGAGATTGTTCCCGATGTTGGGGAAGTCCAGAACAAGGAGTCACAGTTTAAGGATAAGGGCAAAGTCTTTTAGGACCGAGATGAGAAAAACATTTTTCACACAGAGAGTGGTGAATCTGTGGATTTCTCTGCCACAGAAGGTAATTGAGGCAAGTTCATTGGCTATATTTAAGAGGGAGTTAGATGTGACCCTTGTGGCAAAAGGGATCAGGGGGTATGGAGAGAAGGCAGGTACAGGATACTCAGTTGGATGATCAGCCATGATCATATTAAATGGCGGTGCAGGCTCGAAGGGCCGAATGGCCTACTCCTGTACCTATTTTCTATGTTTCTATGAATGGGAGGAGGATGAGGAAAATGAGGGAGATGGGGTAGGGTCTCTACCCCCTTCCCTCTCTTCCCCTCTTCCACCCTCCCCCTCCCTTCCCTCTACCCCCTCCCCCTCCTTTTCCCCCTCCCTCTCTACCCCCCTCCTCTTCCCTCTCTGCCCCCCTCCCTCTCGAGGGATTGGTGAGCATTGCGGCCGATGGGTGAGTGGTGGAATATTGCGTTGGGGAACCAGCCCTTCCCTGTGATGCCATGCGACCCCCCCCAACGGGTCCCACTTGGTCTAGTAATATATTATATTCCTCGTAAACATCATGTCTTCCACTTTACCGTGAATGGCAGCAGAGTTTCAGTAGACATTTTGTTTTTAATTACCAATCAAATAGTGTGAGCTCAGATGGCCTCATGCAAATTTCTGTCTTGGAGAAGCTGTTCATTCTGACAGTGCAAGCAATTTGAATTAATGTTGCTTAAAGGCACCATTAACCCAAGATCTTCAAGGTTCAGTCATACATGTATTAATTATATTCCTTCACACCTCAGTAACTTCTGTATGCCATCTGCCTCAAGATTTTATCAGCACTTGCTATGTTTGAACTTAAAATGTTAAAAAAAAGTATTGTCCAAGCGATTTAGAGTCATAGTCATGCAGCACATAAACAGGGTCTTCATTCCAACTTGTCTATGCTGACCAAGATGCCACGTCTGAGTTAGACCCATTTGCCTGTATTTGGTCTAATTCCCTCTCAACCTTTCAATTCTTATAACGTTTTGCTTCTGTTTAAATGGAAGTAAATGGAAGTTTAATGTGATAATGGGTCTCTATATATCATGCTACCATCTTTTGGAAAAGCTATTATTTGCAAGTTATGCAGTTCACAGTTTTCCAAACTTTTTTGATTCAGACAGTGTTGGCGGGTTTTTCCTCTGCCTTGGCATCAATCACTGCAGGAAATTAAACTTATTTTCGGACTGATCCTTACCCGATCCCACTTGCTATGATTTCCATCTGATAGGGGCAGAGAAGTTGAAACCCTTGCTGCTTAACACACCTGGCATAAAATGTGTTTCAAAATCAAATCGAAGAGTCAATTCAATTATTTTTTTCATTGTAATCAGCCAAAGTGAATGGACATAATAGTTTATCTCAAAGTATGTATTGTGACGACACATCCCCCTGAAGGTCAGCGACCCCTGTCACTGGCAGACAGACCAGAAGATGCATACTAATGGTGCATGGCTGCTGGAAAGCACCAGCTCTAGACTGAGCTGAGGCCACAGTCAAATGAGCATTATTAATCCAGGAGTTCCAGCAAAAGGGGAGAGAGGGGAAAGATTGAGAGAAAGCAGAATGGGAAGAAAGCAAAACAGAACGAAAGGACAGGAAGGGGGAGACCCTTTTAATTGTGCCTCCTCAGTGACAACGAAGGACCATGCCCCTGCATGGACCTGGACCGTGTCACTATTGTTCGAGAATGGAAATAAAGCGTATCGTACGAGTTCACCTTACTACGAGTGCCAGTGTAGTCACTGCTGATCTGGTGTCATGACCAATGCCACACTATATACAATTTTCTCAATGCAGGCTCAACAAGACCCTTTATAGTTGAGGGAGCACTTGGAGTGGTACTGAGAATGTCTAGTCTATGCATTAAGAGCACACACAAGCCCTCCATAAAAGATGCACAGAGCACACCAACTCACAAACTACCCCCAGTCCAAACTTCATTAGAAAAGTCAGTTTCCTATTGTAGGCCTGATCAGTCAGATTAGTGTAGATGGAACATGTTGGTCAATGTGGGGAAATTGGGCCGAAGGGTCTGTTATTTTAACGTGTTTTTTATTCACTCTCAACCCACACTGGTATATTGTATTCAATTCCACGTTACCCTACCATGTCCAATCCAACTGTGTTGAACCATATCCAAAGCTTCACATTCATTGGTTCCACCTCATTCACCATACTGTATACATCCCCAAAGAACTACTGTTTGGTCAAACATGATTTTCCTTTCATAAATGCACATTGACTAGTTTACCATCGAGAGGGAAGTGTAGGTGTCTGATTACCATGACCTCCAGGTTCAGGAACAGTTTCTTCTCACCTGCCATCAGGCTCTTGAACCACACTACACAACCCTAACCACAACCGTATCTCAGCAGTGATCTACTGTGGACTTTGTTCAGGTTCTACTAGGTACATCGGCATGCTCAATCATGATTTGGTAACCTGGTATTTATTGTGTTGTTAATGTGCATATAAAGCTGCGGCAAACAAACATTTCATTGTTCCATTCCCCGTGTATATGATGATTAAACAGTTAACTTCAAATTATTATTATTTTCTTGACAGTAAGTGCCTTAAGCATTTCTCCAACTACCAACATCTGCCAGGTCAGTTTAGAGATACAGCATGGAAACAGGCTTTTCGCACACCGAATTCATGCCAACCAGCGATCACCTGTACACTAGTTCTATCCTACACACTAGGGACAATTTACAGAAGTCAATTAACCTACAAACCTCCACGTCTTTGTGATGTGGGAGGAAACCGGAGCTCACAGAGGAAATACACGCGGTCACAGGGAAAACGTACAAACTCCACACAGACAGCATTCATAATCAGGATTGAACCCGGATCTCTGGTGCTGTATGGCTGCAACGCTACCTCTGTGCTCTAGTGCTGCCCTCAGTTGGGGGGAGAGTTCCTTTCACAACGTGTGGAGAGTCTGTGCCAGGGGTAAAGTTGCGGGGAGGGCAGGAGCGTTGTGAAGGAGGGGGTCGGGGATAATGCCAGTAACTCACTGACTCACCGCTACTGCAGCTCTCCAGGCACGAAGCCACCACACTGTAGCCAAGGATAGAAGCAGCTCGGGTAGCTGCGAGCGGCCGCCGGGACCCGACAGCAGAACTGGCCGCCACTTCAGCGCCTTCTGCCGGTCCGCTCACCTCTGGCAGTGCTCTCCGTCTGAACACCTCTCACCTGCCGCTCGCTCATATCAGCCGCTTTATGCAAATCCTTAAATTCCCACAGCCGAGTAACCTCAATCGCGCTGTTGGAATTTAAGGATTTGTGGGACATGAGTGAGGCCAGCGAGCGGCATGAGAGAGGATTTTAGACGGTGAGCCGCCATAGGTGAGCGGGGACGGCAGAAGGCGCTGAGGAGGCGGCTGGTTCCGCTGTCCGTCCTGGCGTCCGCTCACATCCATCCGAGCTGCTTCTCTCCCCCCCCCACCTCAATGTGGTGGCTCCGTGCAAGGAGCGTCGCAAGTGGCATTATCCCGATCCCCTCCTTCACAACATTCGTGCCCTCCCCGCAATTTTACCCCGGGCCAGACTCCCCAAACGCTGTGAAAGGAGCTCTTTTCCCCACCCCCACACGCCGGGAAATACGGTATTTAAAAACATCACCAAGAAATGTACTTACCACATCATTGGTACACAAGCTCCATTCTTCTCTCTCTGTTTCCTAAGATACACTTAAAAAAATGCCAATCCATATTTGAAAACCCCGCCAAGAAACTAGCGCTGCGCATGTGCATTAGGCTACTGCGCCTACGCAGTGCTGCAAAGGCAGAATTTCAGCTGCCTTCAACCCCGCTTGAAATTGACGGCTTCCAGCAGCGCTGACGGCACGTGGGCTGCACAGACCTTCAAGGGTTACAAGCGCTGCAGTTGAAAGGCACAGAGAATTATGCCTACCTAAGAGATCGATCTCTTAGATAGGCATAATTCTCCCATGCCTTTACTATTTATATTTAGTTATTACCATTTTATAATTTTAGTCAGGGTAGGCAGTGCCTACCTTGCCCACCCTGACGGCACGCGCCTGCTTCAGACTGATTGTTGGGTGGGTGGGGGAGGAGGGGGAAACAGGAACAAGAATGGACCAGGAGAAATCTGGGCTCGAAACAGATTATGTCAGACAAAGAGGTTCCCTGATAGGCCAATTGTTAGCTTGCGATGGTGTGATCCCAAGAGGGGTACAGCGTTGCGAACTGTGGAACTGGTTAATGGACTTTTAGTGGAGGTAGGGGATGGGATGGAAGAGGATTCCTGAATGTTTTGCTTAGGGGTGCAGGAAGTTATAGGGAAGACAAAAGGGAAAAACCCAATGGAAGGATTTAAAAACAAGAATAAAAGGGCTGTTGCTTAAAAAGAATTCAATGTAAGTCAATGTGCACAGTAGTGATTTGTGAACTTAATTTGTTTTTGGTTAAGAATTATGCTGCAAATTTTAAATGAAATTGATGAAGGTGGATGACAGATGTAGTGTACTACAATATGAAGTTCCAAAGATAACAAAAACGTAGAGAATAACGATAGAAAAGCTTTGTTTGTGCTATCTAGTCATTCGCACTTTATGTGAGTACAATCAAGCCATACATGAGTACATAAGGGAGAGAAAAGCCAAAGTAACAGAATGCAGAATATGGTGTTATAGCATTACAGTTATAGAAAAAGTGCAGATAAAAAAGTGCAAGGTAGGTTGGAAGATCAGGATTATACCCTAGCTTATGAGATGACTGTTCAACAGTCTGATAACAGCAGAGACGAAGTTTCCTGAATTTGGTCGTACATACTTTTGGTGCTTTCTGGAAATGCTTTATTAATTTATAAAGAGTGAATCAACGATAGTATTGCATCATTGATTATAACAATTGTACAAGGAAAACAAAATTCTACATTTTATACTTGTTAAATTACCATGTTGTATATCGTGACTCAAATGGACCAGCAAATGATTTTGTGGTTGCATTTGTAAATTTACTTTATTTTCAGTGCAGAAAACTTTCTTAATAACAGTTCCTTTATTAAATGTTTAAAAACAATAATGAATTTTTGGAAAATACTAAATAAAAAATTAATAACGTAGGCTGCATTCCCACTAGAATTGAAGCATTCTTGGAATGCCCGTCTCCACTTTGTTCAGATACACAATACAATGTAAGCAAAACTACTTCAGGTCAGAACTACCTATATATTGGAAGTTCATCTCGTAAATTGGCAAATGTCAAGAATCAAGAGTGCTCCACGCCGCTCTCGGACTATCTTTAGTTGGACTTTCCATGCACTAAACGTTATTCACGTTATTCTCTTTATCATGTATTTGTACATTGTGGATGAGTTGATTATAATTTTACTTCGGAGTCACGTGAGTGACTACGTGAAGAAGCCCGCGTACGACGCATGCGTGTCATATCGCTACACGCATTCGAACTCGTCATCGCTGGAGGAAGGACGTTCCTCCCAATCGGCAGGACTTGAACCTGCAACAGGTAAGGGAACTTCGTTTTTCTTTACTTACCCTTTTTTTATCTAGAAGGCTGATGAAGCTGGCTGGGGAGAGTCTGCAGAATTGCAGGCAGCCAGCACCGGCCGGGGCCCGTTAATTTCTTTTGAACAGGAACGGAGCCGACTTTAGAGCCAGGACAACGGTTGCTGGAGCAGTTTCCCAACAACTCGGAAACAGCCCCACTAGTCGGTTAGTGGATTTACTAATTTATGGGTCTGAGGGGCTGGAAGGTGCGGAACTGACGGGGGTTCCGCAGGTCTAAAAATAGCGGCGAGCGGTCAGTGCCTGAGAGCACTGAGTACGCGTTGGACCCGCTGGACCGCGCTGGAATAGAGGCAGGGGGGAAAACAGGCAACAGACTGAATTCCCGTTATGGGAATAGCTGTGCCAAACTTACCCCACCCCCCGATTTTCTCCAGTTTTTTGTTTTTCACTACACCTGTCCACAGCTGGGATATATAGGACCAGCAGCTGGTTGGGGAGAGTCTGCAGATTGCAGGCAGCCAGCAGAGGCTGGGGGCCCGTTAATTTGTTTTAAAACAGGGGACGGAGCCGACTTCAGCGACAGGAAAACGACGCTGCAGCAGGGGTTCCTGACGACTCGGGTACAACACCACGGACCCTTACTATAGGTATTTGGGAAAATGGTGTAAAACAAAAATGGGGTTTTCATAGAATATGTGTGTTAATCCTTTTGTTAAAGTACTAGATGGGTCCGAGGCGCTGGAAGTGCGGAAAGGGCGCATTAACGGCACTTCCGCAATGTTTCTAAAAATAGCGAGCTATCAGTGCCGAAGAGCACTGAGCACACGTTGGACCCACTAGCCCACGCTGAAGGAAGCCGGTACGAGTGGCTGCAGCATGATCAGCAGCCAGCACAGGTGCCTGGGAGTACCGGGACCGGGTGGAGTGGTGGACCCACGTACGGGACCAGTGTGGTCAGCGGCGGAGCGAGGAAAACCCGCAAACCAGTGCCCGTGTGTACGGGGGACGGGAACAGCGGGGGAAAAAGCTCCTTCATAGTGGCAGTCACATGAATGTGGACAAGGAGCGGCATAGTTATATCGGGCGGCCGGGAGCGACCAGTGCCCGTAGGCATGGGGCCCGGCTGCGGGAAATACCGCGTCCGACTAGTGCCCGAGAGCACCAAGGTCGGCAGGAGCGGGCTGATATAATAAAGCACCCGCGATCGACTAGTGCCCGAGAGCATGTAAGTCGGCTGGAGCGGTTGCTGGAGTAAATTTCTCCACAGTGGCAGGCTCCGGGATTGGAGGATAGCCACAGTGGGCAAAAAATATAAGTCCCACAGCAGTTTTCCCATAAGGGCTGCATGAAATGTCAGACACCTCTGAGGAGGGTATTGAAGGTCTGACTGGGCCAGGATGGCTGCCAGTGTTAATAAAGACATCACTGCGAAAGTGATGTGGCGAAACAGCCTCCAGATAATACTTACTGATACCGGAGTGAGGATGAGCAGCTGCAAGATATAGCGCAGCCAGCAGCGGCCACTTTTGTGGAGCTGGGAAACCGGTACGAGTGGCTGCAGCAGGTTCGGCCGTCAGTGACATGGTGAATATTTGGCCCGGGACGACCAATGTGGGAGATGCGAAAGCTTCTACTTCAGCATCTACCCCAACCTCAACCTCAAGGCCCTCCACAACCACGAGTGAAATCAAGAAAATAACTCAGTTACCACCGATAACCATGGAGGTAGGTGAATCTGGGGCTCCAGAATTAATAGGGAGCACGGAAGTTGGAGGAACATTGCAACTTAATTTGGAAGCATGGTGTAATATAACTATGGACAGATATATTCTTAGAAGTATTAAGGGATATCTGATAGAGTTTCTACACAAACAAAACCTTCCAGTACAATATACACCGGACAGAATATACATGCTTACTAAATGGGAACAAGCTAAAGCCCACATAGAACTACAAAGATTATTCACTAAAGGGGTAATTGAACAAACCAAACCTGAACAACAGGAATTTGTCTCAAACATATTTATTAGAAATAAGAAAGATGGGGGTTGCCGTATTATTATTATTGATTTATCAACACTTCACAATGTTGGGCAATATGTTCATTTTAAAATGGATACTTTTAGCATTGCTAAAGAGTTAGTTTCAGCACACTACTTTATGGCAAGTATTGATCTTAAAGATGCTTACTATACAATACCCATCAGAGATAAAATTCTTAAACCAGCTTTGGCATTGCTGCAACAACAAAATCATAGAGTAATGACATAGTTGGATGAATACTTATTGTCGGTATAATTTATGAATTGGCATGTCAGGCAGTGGTTGCCACAAAACAATTGTTTGAACAGCTGGGATTCATTATCCATCCAATTAAGTCAAAATTGACACCATTAACACATTTAATATGTTAATGACTTTACTAATAGGAAAAGCCACAGAGTTACAAAAGGATTAAAGCACTCAAAATTAATAGAGGCCATTTTTTGATGGTCAATGGAGCTAACAATTTAAGACATAAAAGAATTACAATGGTGGGAACACAATGTTAAGTATGGCTCCAACCCAATAGTTATTGACAACCCGTCTGTGCTATTACAAACAGATGCCAGTGCAATTGGTTGGGGTACAACTGATACCATCTCGAGCTGTGGGGGGAGATGGAATATACAAGAAGCTAACCTACTTAACACTAAGGGTATAAAGTACTTAGAAATGTTAAGTGCATTTTATGGGTTAAAATCTTATTGCTCAGGAATGAAACAGCAGCATGTTAGATTGCAGATAGATAATACCTCGGTGGTGGTATATATAAGTCATATGGGTGGAAATATATCAACATCTTGTGATGAATTGGCAAACTCAATTTGGCAATGGTGTGTCCAAAGGACTATTTGGTTATGGGCTACGTATCTACCAAGGATACTAATTTAGTGGCAGACACCAGGTCACAAAAATTTATTGAAAGTACTGAATGGATGTTGGATAGAACGGTATTTGCTGAAATCACAGTAAAGTATGGAAGGCCGGGTATTAGATTTGCATCCAGGTTTAAATCACCAGTTACCGAGGTATGTATCATTGGAACCAGATCCTGGGGCAGAAGCTACAGATGCATTTTCACTGCACTGGGGGAAATGGTTCATTTATGCATTTCCTCCTTTTTTTTCTGCCTAATCAATCGGGTACTAAGGGAAATTCAACAGGAATCAGCATCTGGGATTTTCTTAGTACCTTATTGGCTTACCCAACCATGGGTTTCCGTAGTACAGGACATGGTGCTGGAACCATGTATAACTTTAAGACATAGTCCTAAGTTACTGGTGCATCCAGTAACTCAGGATAGCTATCCATGCCATAGAAAATATTGAATTATTGGGTTGTAGACTCTGAAAGACTCGCTACGGGACATGGGGCTATCAAAAAGAACTGTGGACATGATCACAGCAGCACAAAGAAGGTCTACACAAATACAGTATTTAGGTCATATTAAAAAATTGACTAATTACTGCCATAATAACCTTCTGGACCACAGAAATAAGGATGTTCCGGCGGTGCTAGAGTTTTCTCACCAGCCTGCATTATGGAGGACTTAGTTACAGCACTGTGAATAGTGCCAGAAGTGCATTGTCAAGTTATTGGTGGCAAGGAACAGAAAGACAGTCTGTGGGATCACAGCCTCTGGTTTGTTAAACTTTTAAGAGGAAATTTTAACACCAAGCCACCCAAAACAAGATACAACAAATCTGGGAGGTAAGTGTGGTCCTGACCATGCTAAGGAATTGGTCGCCGGGCTACAGCATTAAATCTGGATAAACTAACTAAGAAATGGTAATGCTGATGGCGCTAGTCACAGCGCAAAGGGTCCAGTTATTGCAAAAAAGTAAGACTGGATGGCTTCACTATGGCGGCAGGAAGTTTGGTTTTTGTGATCCAGGACCGTGTTATTAAACATAATAGACCAGGATCAGCGGGGCAGGTCATAGAATTTATGGCCTACCCGGAGGACAAACGCCTCTGTATAGTGAAGCACGTTTTGTTATACAGTGAAAGGACAAAGGCAAGGAAATGGCGTTTAATCAGCTATAAGAAACCGTACCGTAGAGTGTAAATTCAGACCATTTCGCGGTGGCTGAAATATGGGTTAAGATAAAGCGGGAGTGCACACTAACATATTTAAATCTCACTCCACCAGGGCTGCAGCTACATCCGCAGCAAAACACCTTGATGTATCCATGGACCAAATCCTCAGGATTGCAGGATGGTTGTCGGAGAAAACGTTTTTCAGAAATTTTATAACAAACCAGTTAGCAGTATGGGAACGTTTTCGGGGAACATTTTAAGTTCTGTATGATAATTTATCCATGAAGAATACGGGGTTATGATTTGAATTAATTAGATATTATTTATCATTTCCTTTAAATAATTGGTATGAATGTTTTGAATATCATTAACAATTTCTCCCAAACTACCAAGGCAGTTGTGAAGCATGGACTCGTTCCATGGCATGAGGTCACAGAGCTTTGAAATCTTCACGTAGTCACTCACGTGACTCCGAAGTAAAATAGTAAGATTAAACGAGAACTTACCAGTTTGAAGTTTGATCTTTATTTTATGAGGAGGAACGTTGAGGGAATACGTGCCCTCCACTCCCACCCTCGTATGGTCATATCTTAAACTGGTATCTCTTTAATAATCTTACTATTTTAAGTCATTATAGTGTATCTGTGACCTCAAACCGCTGCTTTGAAGGATGACACGCATGCGTCGTACGCGGGCTTCTTCACGTATTCCCTCAACGTTCCTCCTCATAAAATAAAGATCAAACTTCAAACTGGTAAGTTCTCGTTTAATCTTACTATTATTGCTCATAGTGTGCTCCCAAACCAGTACACTGGCATTGTACTTTATTTTATTCCGTCTGCCTCCATCTGGAGTTAATCGTTTGTATTAGTCAATAATACAATACCAGGTATTGAGACCATAAAAGTGCAGAACCGAAGCATGCAAAACATAGTCCATAGTGATCATAGTTGCTGAGGTGGGAATGCAGTTAGTGTTGTGTAGTGTTCAAGAGCTTGGTGGTTGCTGAGAAGATGTTCCGGCTCTCAGGCTTAATTAGGGTTAATTACAAATCTTTGTAGTTAAAGAAAAAAGAATTGCATATTGGCTTCAACAGACACAGCCAACAAAGAACAAAGCAATAACAGCTTAACTCCAAAAAGTGAATAACTTTTTGGCACAATGAGGGCACAATTCAGAAAGGGGGGCACATAAATCTACTCAAGCAGAGTTTTTGAAGGTGCCTGATCGTACATCTGTATGGTGAGGTGTCAATGGGAAATTAAATAACTTGCCCAAACAAAAGAAAAAGATTATCTCTTGAGGCAAACAAACACTAGTCTTGGTGTTATACAACCTTCTAGCATTGAAACAGGCCGATTTGACCACCACATCCATGCTGATTTTGTCCATTTACATTCATTCTAATTGTTCGCAGTACATAAAGTCCTAACTAGTACGCAATGCCCTGACCAATAATAGCCATGCCAACTACATTCACTTCCAAATCTTTACTATAGATAACAAACAACAGTGGACCAAGCACCAATCCCTGCAGCATACCATTGGTCATAAGCCACTAATATGATAAACAATCCTCCACTACGACCCTCTGACCTCAATGGTTCAATGGTGCAACCGCACAGTGAAATTCTTTTTGCATATTTACACATGCAGGTGTGCTGCCATGTTTTGTAGCCATTTCAAAAGTCCATACTCGATGCACTGAAGAGGCTCCCGATCCAGGTAAACCCCAGGGTCCTGTTAGGCCTCTCCTTGCCTGGCCATCTTTGTGTCCCGGGGGCACCTCCTGCAGCCAGGGCCAGATTTACGTATAAACTAGACAAGCTTAAGCTTAGGGCCTCGAGATCTAGGGGGGCCTCTGCTCGCTGCACCAAGGTGTGTTAAACGTTTGAGATAGTGGCGTTGTTACAAAACCTACCATCGGTGGCTCGTGCGGTGCTTGCAATTCCGGAGGCTTTGGTGGGCGGGGATTAAATTGCAGGTGAGGTTTATATTCGTTGTGGAGAAGAATTTGCTCCACAGATCCTTGGATCATTGGAAGTGCAGGACAAAGCAAAAGGTATGTAGTTTATTTAACCCTTTCCCCGCCGAACCTCGCCGCTGCACCTGGGGGCCTATCCACCAATCCGCACTGGGGCCTATCCACCTCCAATCCACACTGGGGCCTATCCACCTCGCAATCCGCACTGGGGCCTATCCACCTCCAATCCGCACTGGGGCCTATCCACCTCGCCGCCGCACCTGGCCGACCCACCTCGCATTGTGCCCACCCAACAATGCCGGCACACCAGGCACATCCAACATCGCCGCCGGATCGAACCTACCGAACATCGCCGCCGGAACAGGGCTCTCCGAACGTGGCCACCGCACCGCGCCCTACTCATCTTGTTGCCTCACCGGGCTCGCCGATCTGTGCCGCCCCACCGACCATCCGCCCACCGGAACTCCCACACATCGCCCGCCGACCTCGACTCTACTGCCCGCGGACTCCTACCATCGGATCCGCCGACCCTCGCCACTCCACTGCCTTCCAGCAGCCCGAAGCCTGGACTCCGCACTGGGCCCGAAGCCTCCACGCTGCTAACTCCCACTCTCCTAGGTTTGACTCCACTGGGTCCTAGTGTCAGTCTCCCCAACCCTGGTAACCTCAGTGGCTGGTCCACTGGGTCTTCCCCATCCCCATCAAACTATGTGACCCCTGCTCTTCCCCACCCACACTACAGTCCTCATACCCACATACCCCCTGACCACCCACCCCCCATCAGATATCGCCTCAGCCTCAGTTCACTCACCTGCCTTCCTCCGGCACCAACCCCCATCCCTGCCGTGTGTTCACCATCCCCCCTGACCTCCTCCTCTCTGCCACCGAATGGTCGGTCCTCAGCAGAGGTCTTACCTTTGTCCCCCTCCATCCCCACCTCAATGAGTTCCGCGCCCACCACGACTTGGAGCTCTTCTACCGTCGCCTCCGCCTCACAGCGTTCTTCCATGGGAAGGAGTCCTCGCCCCCTATAGATGATCCCTTTTCCCGTCTCTAACGAACCCCCTCCTCGTGGACCTCCCCTCATGGCCATCTTCCGGCTTTAGACCTTTTTATCCAAAACTGCCGGCGGGGCATCAACCACCTCAACTTCTCCACTCCCCTGTCTCACTCCAATCTCTCCCCCCCTGAACGTACAGCTATCAACTCACTCCGCAACAACTCAGACTGGGTGATCAAACCCACCGACAAGGGAGGTGCCATGGTAGTCTGGCGCGTCGATCTCTACAAAGCTGAGGCCACGCGCCAACTCTCGGACACCTCCTCCTACTTACCCCTGGACCATGACCCCACTGACGAGCACCAGGCCACTATCTCTAGCACCATCACCAACTTTATCAACTCCCATGCCCTGACCCCTCGAGCCTCCAACCTCATAGTTCCCCAGCCCCGCACGGCCCGATTTTACCTTCTCCCCAAAATCCACAAACCTGACTGTCCTGGTAGATCCATTGTCTCTGCCTATTCGTGCCCTACCGAACTTATTTCCATGTACCTTGACTCCATCCTATCCCCCCTGGTTAAATCCCTCCCTACCTATGTTCAAGACACCTCAGACACTCTCCGTCGTCTCCGGGCATTCCATTCTCTAGGCCCCCATCCCCTCATCTTCACCATGGATGTCCAGTCACTCTACACCTCCATCCCCCACCAGGATGGTCTCAAAGCCCTCTGGTTCTTCCTCGACCAGAGAAGCAACCTATACCCATCCACTGATACTCTCCTCCGCCTAGCGGAGCTGGTCCTTACCCTCAATAACTTCACATTTGACTCCTCCCATATCCTCCAAATACAAGGCGTAGCTATGGGCACGTGCATGGGCCCCAGCTATGCCTGCTTCTTTGTCGGGTACGTCGAACAATCCTTGTTCAATACGCACCAGGGCCCCAACCCCGACCTCTACCTCCGTTACATCAACGACTGCTTTGGTGCTATCTCCTGCACCCACACACAATTGACTGACTTCATCCGCTTCACCACTAACTTCCATCCGGCACTCAAATTCACCTGGACCATTTCCAACACTTCCCTACCATTTCTTGACCTCACTATCTCCATCGCAGGTGATAGATTTCTGACCGACATCCACTATAAACCCACTGACTCCCATGGCTATCTAGACTACTCTTCTTCCCACCCTGCTTCCTGTAATGACTCCATCCCCTCCTCCCAATTCCTCCATCTACGCCGCATCTGCTCCCAGGATGAGGTGTTTCACACCAGGGCATCGGAAATGTCCTCCTTCTTCAAGGAACGGGGGTTCCCCTCCCCTACTATAGATGAGGCTCTCACCAGGGTCTCTTCCATACCCCGTAATACTGCTCTCTCTCCCCATCCCCCCACTCGTAACAAGGGCAGAGTCCCCCTAGTGCTCACCTTTCACCCCACTAGCCGTCACATCCAACAAATAGTCCTCCGTCATTTTTGTCACCTCCAACGTGACCCTTTGATCATTGTTCCATCTTCATACAACTTTTATTGACAGTTCCTCAAAGTGTGGAGTGGAGATGTGATGCAGCACCAAGTGGTAAACACTTCCCTCAGCCAGGAAGACAACAAATTTAGTACATCTGTTTCATCTTCAAATAATATTACATTGAAAAGAAAAAATCCAATGAAAATTCCATTGTTGGGTCAGATATATTTGTGCCCATACATATTATAAATATACTATTAATTAAAAATATAAGTTGCCCTGCTATTTCAACCTGAAAAGGAGCTACATAAGAGATTCAGGCAAAAAAGATTTCCCAACTCTCTGAAGATTTCCCCCATAAATCTTGAAGAGTTCAGGCATTGTAATTTAATGCAGTTAGCCCTACTTTGTTTAGAGATGCAGCATGGAAACAGGACCCTTGGCCCACTGACCATCAGTCACCCGTTCACTAGTCCTATGTTATCCCACTTTCCTATATACTTCCTACACACTACGGATAATTTACAGAGGCCAATCAACTTCCAAACCACACATCTTTGGGATGTGGGAGAAAACCGAAGCATCCAGAAGAAATCCATGCAGTCACAGGGAGAACGTACAAACTTCATACAGAGGTCAAGATCGGACCCGGGTGTCTGGTGCTGTGAGGCATCAGCTCTACCAGCTGCACCACCACCAAGATGCCACAACTTAAACGATAAAGATGAATTACCATCAAGAAGAATTTTATGAAAGTCTGGTCCAACAATATACATTTCAGGTCTTTCTTTACTGATTTCTGTATTCAATTTGCTTCTGGAAATTGATTAGTAGCCTAATTAAGACCAATGAAAGCATTTTAGGTGTCAATATTGTACTTCACTTGATATACTGTTTGCAATAACAACAAGCAAATTGAGATAAATGCTTCTACAAATGCAGTTACTTGAATCAAACAATAAGTCTCACACAGTCAGTCAATGCTTAACAGTCAAAGGGAATCATGTGTTTGATTAAAGATGATGCTTTTAAGAGGAACATTATGATATTCAAAATGTGCTTACCCGATTTACTTCTGTATTATCCATAATGACTTTCACCAACTTCTTCACAAGCTCCTCCACCCGCTTGGTACACTCTGTTAGGACAGGCATTGGTAATTTACCATCTTGCATTAAGCAGACAAGAGACTCTGTTGTTTCCATCAGCAAAGAGGCTGGGGGTAGAGATTTGGGCTTTGCAAAGAAAACTAGCAAACTCTCAGCAAAATGAGAGACTGAATCTGTCACTACTGAGTAGTCATTACCTAAAGCCAATGTTTCTGCTGTTGGAGTTCTGTTAGTTGCAATCTTTCTAATGCGTATCAAGCTCTGTAAAAATTGAGTGTGAAAAGTAAGCATTTTTTTATTCACTTCTGATTCATCATTTCTGGGGGTGTTTGATGTAGCAGACAATGAAATGGAAGTAACCACGGGCAACGTCTGTTCACTAGTTAGGGAAGAATAATCAATGCTCTTTAGACTGCAATTAGTCAACAGGTCCTGAGTATCTGATCCTTGTCCATTGGATACATCACAACCAGAGTCATCTAGATGAGAAGAATCATTCATAGACCTCACAGGATTTTGAGTTGGAAATCCTAGGCGGTTGGAAGAGTCATCTCCTGGAAAATTAAACACATATTCAAGTTAAATATTTGTTTAAAAAATGTACTGTAATATGACATCTCTGCAAGTCCAATATGTAATATTTAATCATTTGTGATGTCTTTGGGCACACGGTGGAACAGCAGTAGAGTTACCACCTTACAGTGACAGAGATTCGGGTTCGATCCTTACTACAGGTGCTGCCTGTATGGAGTTTGTACGTTCTCTCTGTGACCATGTTGGTTTTCTCTGGTTGCTCCAGTTTCCTCCAAAATTCCAAAGACTTTCAGGTTTGTAGGTTAATTGGCTACTGTAAATTGTAAATCGTCCGTAATGTGTAGGAAAATGCTAATAGAAACATAGTAAATAGGTGCAGGAATAGGCCATTCGACCCTTCGAGCCTGCACCGCCATTTAATATGATCATGGCTGATCATCCAACTCAGTATCCTGTACCTGCCTTCTCTCCATACCCCCTGAGCCCTTTAGCCACAAGGGCCACATCTAACTCCCTCTTAAATATAGCCAATGAACTGCCTCAACTACCTTCTGTGGCACGGAATTCCAGAGATTCACCACTCTCTGTGTGAAAAATGTTTTTCTCATCTCGGTCCTAAAAGATTTCTCCCTTATCCTTAAACTGTGACCCCTTGTTCAGGAACATCGGGAACAATCTTCCTGCATCTAGCCTGTCCAACCCCTTAAAAATTTTGTAAGTTTCTATAAGACCCCCCCTCAATCTTCTAAATTCTAGCGTGTACAAGCCGTGTCTATCCAGTCTTTCTTCATATGAAAGTCCTGACATCCCAGGAATCAGTCTGGTGAATCTTCTCTGTACTTCCTCTATGGCAAGAATGTCTTTCCTCAGATTATGAGACCAAAACTGTACGCAATACTCCAGGTGTGGTCTCACCAAGACCCTATACAACTTCAGTAGAACCTCCCTGCTCCTATACTCAAATCCTTTTGCTATGATGGTGTAAGGTGTGATCACAGGTCGGTGTGGACTCAGTGGGCCGAAGGGCCTGTTTCCACGCCGTATCTTTAAAGTCTAATGCAAAATGTTTAAATGAATGCAAACTTCCCTTGGGAGTATGTAGAAAGGAACTGCAGATGCTGTTTTACACTGAAGATAGATACAAAGTGCTGGAGTTACTCTGCAGCATCTCTGGAGAAAAAGGATGGGTGACATTTCAGGCAGGGACCCTTCTTCAGACTGGATCCCAACCCGAAACGTCACCCATACTTTTACTTCAGAGCTGCCTGACTCGCTGATTTACTCCAGTACTATGTGTAGGTATGTTACAAAACCTACCTGAATCGTGGCTGAGCATCTGCCCTACCCCGTGTGTGTGATTTTGGTGCTGTTTAGAGGGGGCGGGTTTAAAACGCGATTTTTACTAGGCTGTTCCAATCGAAAATGTTCAGCCTAGTAAATCATTAACGGAAAATCGCTGAAAGACCCCGTCGCAAAAGGTATTATTAGTTTTTATGGCCTTGTATAATATTTATAGTAGTTTAAAAATCACTCTCTCACTCCGCAACCTCTCGCAGCCCCAGGGTTTTATAAAGCAAACAATTAAAGGTATGTACCTTATTTTTACATTAAATGGGGCTTGTGTATAACCCTGTATATAAAGTTTTCTATAGCGAGTAGTTCATTTTGGGCTCTTTATATCCCGCAGTATTTTTCTGGGCACTTGAGGGCACAAATCCAGCGCAATGTGAACGTTCTAAACCAGCGCGTTCACAGGAACCCACTAGAAAGCCGATTTAAATTGACTTTAATTTACAGCAAATGAACACTAAATTCCTTCCATTTGGCCTATAAATTGATGTAAATGAGATTTTAAAATCATGTTTTATTGTGAATTATTTGTGAATATTATTTGGACACTTGGGCTATTTAAAAATGTTAATCATTTATTAAGAAATGGATAGATGTTTAGATCTGGTAATTGAAGTTTGAAATTAGCTACAATTGGGTAACTAACTAATTATATGCTTTAATTTCAGGTCATCCAAGTAAGATTATTTTATATTTGTTTCAGAATGCTTCAATCTATGATAACTGAAAATTTCATTCAGTTCTCTTAATTTTTAAGAAGGTTATGGGCTTTTGACTGTCCACGATCACAGCTTTTTTGTTATGTCCATAGAAAATCAATAGGGAACAAGATGCTAATTTCCGAGTATGAAAATGGCCATAACTTTTATATTACTTGAGATATGAAAGTGAATTAGGTGTCAAATTAAACTTTTTTTTTTTTTTTTTTTTTTTTTAAATTTTATTTTTATTAGAAGTACGGTAAATTACAATCCTACACAACACATATATCTTAATACATTTTTTGTACCGCTTCATTTTTTTTGAGCTTTAAGAAAAAGGTAGAAGTAAGGAAAGTAAAGAAAGTGCAAGAGAGTCGTGAAGTGCAAGAGTGTTGGGAAAAGACAGCCCCTTAGGAAAGAAGTTAGAGAAGGAAGTAAAGTGAGAAAATAGACCCTAGAAAAGAAAGAAAGAGAAAATAGAAACAATCGCTCTATTATATTATAACTTATTGTTATGCTTTATCTGATGGGATAAATTGCAGACTTGATTTTTTAAATCTCAAAATTTTGTAACATTGCTACTATGTGTCCATTCCTTGAGAGTTGACCTGCACTGTGGAACATGGTTTAAAAGTGGAAATAAGAACCAGCAGTTTCTGATGAACTTGTTCCTCCACCACCCTGAAGAATATTCCATAGCTTCCTAACGATCTGTCACACATTCTTATGTGCGCTGCAGATATACAACAAAACACAGGCATGGGAAATCTAGTTCATCTTCACTCACCAAGTTCATGATACAGATTATTACATTTCAAACCAGAACCAACGATACCATTATATGACCCATTAGACCAACAAGAGTGATACTTTATCTCTGTTTGATCTTTTGGAATAGTGGCAATAAAATATACGGTTGATATAAGAAGTTAAATTAATCTCATTTTATGAAGGGAAGTACAGATCATTTGTCATGTGCAGAAATCTGCTGTGAAAATTATGTTTTTTCTGCGTAAAGATATTAGAGAAATGTGATTACCTAGAAACAAGGTAATCAATTGTTCTCAATGAATTGCAATCCAAAAATCAATCAGTCCTGGAGTAAATCACATAGCAATCATTTCTGGGTGAAACAGTGACAGCCGCTAAATTAATTCGGGCACTTCTAGTCAGGATCCACGTTAAAACACCTGACTTTTCCCCAACGTCATGCACCAAATGACGTCAATTATGTAATCTATAATAGTAAGATTAAACGAGTACTTACCAGTACGAAGTTTGATCTGTATTTTATGAGGAGTTACGATGAGGGATTACGTGAAGAACCCGCTCAGTGCGCAGGCGCGGCATACTTCCAAGCAGCGGTGTGGAATCACAGATAGACACAATATTTGAAGTGAACATAGTAAAGATTAAGGAGACATCAGTTTACTAGTTTGATCTATATAATGAGGGTGGGAGCGGAGGGCACGTAATCCCTCATCGTAACTCCTCATAAAATACAGATCAAACTTCGTACTGGTAAGTACTCGTTTAATCTTACTATTTTACTTCGGAGTCACGTGAGTGACTACGTGAAGATTTCAAAGGTCTGTGATTTCAAACCGTGTAACAGCTTTATATCACTCGCTGCCGAAGTTCTTGAGGGAGGAAGTGGTATCTTAATGACCAAAGAATCTGTTTGTTTTCAAAACAAAAAGTGTTTATTAACAATAACAAAAATTCAAATGCTCCCCCCGGGCTTAAATTAAAGATTTGCAGTTTGTAAAATTTTCTCTGCAAACAGGTCTGGTTTCATCAGCGGTTTATTATAAAAATTACGGAATGTCGACTCCCTCGACCATCCTGCCGTATTTAGGATGTGGTCTATTGGGACGTCCATGCGTTCCGCCGCTGATGTTGATGCTGCCCTGGTGGAATGGGATTTAAAAATGTTAGTATCGATTCCCGCAGCTTTCAGCACCTGCTGTAGCCACCTTGAAATGGTTTGGCTAGTTACCCGTCCAAAAGGTTTTCTGTGGCTGACCCATAAGGCTTTTTCACTCCCTCTAAGTTTGTGGGTTATGTCTAAATATTTCTGGAGATGGGTCACAACACATAGCCTTGGTTCTCGTGGGTAGGCCCGGAATATTATCGGTGAATTGGGCATTCCTGGCCTGCTTTGTTTCACCAGATCTGGAATAACGAACGTGATGTAGTCTGGGGTAATTACCATGTTGTCCAGTCGTAGCTTGTGTAGTGACTGGACCCTTTGAGCGGATACGAGAGCCATGAGCATAAGTGTTTTTAGTGTAGACTCCTCTAGACTGAGGGATCCAGCTGGTGGCCATCCTCTGAGATATGATAACACCACACTAATATCCCATACATGGGTATACCTGGGTTTTGGGGGTTTGTTATTATAAATACCCTTTAGGAGTTTTATCACCAGTGGATGGGACCCTATGCTCTGGTGTCCTGCTGGTTTTAGATAAGCAGACAGGGCGCTTCGTGCTGCATTTACGGCACTGTAGCTCATCTTCTCATCATGGTGTAAGTGGGCCAGGAACTCCAACACGTCGGTGATTGTGGCTGTTTCATACGTTGTCCCTGCGTCCAAGCAGTATTTCTCCCATTTTTTGATGTACGTCAGGTACTGCTTCTTGGTGGAATTCCGCAGGGCTGCCGACATGGTGGTGATTGTTCTTTCTGATAATCCCAGTCCCTGGTAAGGTCTGTTTAGAACCTACAACCCAGGAGTTTAATATATTGATGGCATGGGTGACTCATGCCGGATACTGGGTGAGTCAGCAGTTGTGGGTTGCTTTGGAAAACCATTGGTGACTCGACCACCATGTCGTGAAGGACTAGGAACCATGGTTGGGTAGGCCAGTCGGGTACGACCAAAATTCCAGAAGCAGAGTCAGTCTGAATTTTCCGGAGTACCCGACTGATGAGGCAGAAGGGAGGGAAAGCATAGAAGAAGAAATTTCCCCAATCCAGCGTGAAAGCATCTACCGCTGCTGCCTCTGGGTCTGGTCCCCAAGCCACATACATAGGTAATTGGTGATTCAATCTTGATGCAAACAAATCGATATCTGGCGTTCCATATTGCTTAATAATTTTAGCAAAGATTTTTGGATCTAACATCCATTCGATGTTATCATTGAATTTTCGTGACCTGGTGTCTGCCACTGTATTTAGCTTACCTGGTAGATAGGCAGCTGATAACTAAATATGTCTTTTGACACACCATAGCCAGATTGCATTGACCAATTTGTCACATGATAATGATTTTATGCCACCCATGTGGTTAACGTAAGCCACCACCGTAGTATTATCGATCTGTAACCTAACATGCACGTGCTGCATTTTAGATGCATATGCTTTTAACCCATAGTAGGCGGCCAACATTTCCAAATAGTTGATGCCCAGTGAGTGTAGTAACGATGACTCTGAATTAGTCCATCTGCCACCTGTGCTGGATATGGAGTTAGTTGCTCCCCAGCCTAAAGCACTGGCATCTGTTTTGATAACTAAGTTAGGATTGGTGATGATAAGTGGGTAAATACATATTTCGGTCATAATGACCCGAACATCGATGCAGTGCATGTACCTTTGCTCTTTGTAGATTTTGATAGTGCAAAGGTCCGAATTGTGTAGATGGAATTGCTGCTATAATCATTCCAATTACTCTGGCAACTTGTCGAATTGTTGGTCGTTTATTGACTATTAAATTGTTGCATGATTGTGCTAATGCAACCATTTTTTCCCTTGGCAGAGTAACAGTCATATGGATTGAATTAATAGTGAAGCCTAAATAATCCATGGTAGTTGACGGCTTCAATTTTGATTTATCTGGGTGTAGGACGAACCCCAACATTTCAAGGAGCTGTTTAGTAGCTGAAACTGCTGCCACAGCTAATTCCTTGGTTTTTCCTAATATGAAAATATCGTCAAAATATGCCATGACTATATGTTTTTGTTTTCTTAATATTTTCATGGCTACTCTTAGTATTTTGGTAAATAATCTGGGGGCTGAGGTTAGGCCATTGGGCAATGCTTTATACTGCCATAGTTGCCCCATCCAGATAAATTTTAGGTATCTATAATGATCCTTGTGTATGGGTATTAGATAGCCGCCAGTGGCTGCTGCCCAGATATCGAACCCTCCTCGGGGGGAGTCGGGCAGGCACCAGTTCTCTTAGCGAGTCGCTTTTGTCTAGCAGCCATACTCGCAATTTTTCTCCTACTCCTGTTCAAAAAGCACTTACCTGAACGGTCTTGTTTTATCCTGCAGCTGGAGAGCCTGACTCCAGCTGCCGCCGCTGTTGCGCTACTGGCGTAATGCCGCGCCTGCGCACTGAGCGGGTTCTTCACGTAGTCACTCACGTGACTCCGAAATAAAATTCAAAGCTTTTCTTACATAAATTGATACCCCTAATAGTTTGGCTTTCGGTAAAATACAAAGAGAAAAAAAGAGAATGGATTGCAGTAACTCAGCGTGTTCAGGTGGCATCATTGGAGAGTATGGATAGGTACCATTTCGGGTCAGGACCCGTCTTCATTCTGAATATGAGTTTGAGTTTAGTTTATTGTCACGTGTACCGAAGTACATGAAACGTTTTGTTGTGTGCTAACCAATCAACGGAAAGACAATACATTACAAGTTCACTGATGCGATTCCTTTGCTACCTTAGGAGTATGGAATAGGTCATATCTGGGAGAGGACTTACGTTTAGAAAGGAGAAGCGGGGGAATTTCTTTAGCCTGAGGGTGGGGAATCTGTGGAATTCATTACCACACACGGCTGGGGAGGCCAAGTCAAAAGAGATTGATAGGTTCGTGATTGTAAGGGTGTCAAAGGCTGGTGGAGAAGGCAGGATAATGGGTTTGAGAGGGAAAGATAGATCAGCCATGATTGAATGGCAAAGTAGATTTGATGGGTCGAATGGCCTAATTCCGCTCATGATTTATTAATTTTCTGCTCATAGGGGAAAACATTCTGATCAGCTATAGAAAGCATCTGTAAAGAAAATTGCCCTACAGAGATAGAGTTTAAAGGACTTAAAAAAAAAAATCAAGATCATGGTAATCTACAAACTCCTACGACCTTCCATGACTATGTTCACGAATTCCTACGAACTCTTACGAGTATGTCTACGAATTCTCACGACTATTTCGATGCCCTCCTTACGAGTAAAAAGATGCAATTTCTTTCAACCCGACCATTTTTTACTCGTGGACATTTTTTAATCGGGCTGGAAAAAACGTCCCGACTTACCTGATGCCACGGGTACCTACGGCTGGCATAACGAGCCACTACGATATATCTACGAACTCCTACAGGCTCGTTACGAACATTCTGTGAGTTTGAATCAAGGGGAAAACTCGGGAGAATTCATGAATAACTCGTGAAAGTGGGACAGGCCCTTTAGCCAGTTCATCCTTCTTATATGGCCCCCAGTAGATCTTATGATCCACCTCACACCCTACTTTTCAGTGATCCTTTTGCCTAACTTAACTGCTTTTATATCCACAGAATAGTATGTCTTCTTAACCACTTTCTCAACCTACTCCGCCACCTTCAACAATTTATGCACGTCCAAAACCCGCACCATTTGCACAATAGCATACAGGACTTAAAATTATAGTATGGAAACAAGGAACTGCAGATGTAGGTTTACAAAAGAAAACAAAGTGCTGGAGTAACTCAGTGAGTCAGGCAGCATCGACTAGTGATCACCCATACACTAGTTCTATCCTACACACTATGGCCAATTTACAGAAGCCAATTAGCCAACAAACCTGCAGGTCTTTGGAATATGGGAGGAAACCGGAATACATGGAGAAAACCGAAAGTCACAGGGGAACGTGCAAATTCACACAGACAGCACCTAATGTTTAGGATTAAACCCAGTCTCTCGCTCTATGAGGAAGCAGTTCCACCAGCTGTGTCAATGTGCCACCCAATTTAACCTACAGCATGGAAACAAGCCCCCTGATTCCACACTGACCATTGATATATTATCCCACTTTCTCATCCACTCTCTACACACTAGTGCCAATTTAGAGGGCAATTTACCTAAAAACCTGGGTGCCTTTGGGTTGTAGGAGGAAACCAGAGTATCCAGTTGAAACACATGTGGTCATATTACCCCAGATGCCGGCAATCTGATGTAAAAACAAAACATGCTGGACATACTTAGCAGGACAGTTAATATATGGACAAAGAGATAGTGGTCAACAACTCAGCTTATTGACTTTTCAATTTAACCCAACATTTGTTAAAATAATTAGTATCCAATCTCCCTCATTTTCTCCGTCTCATTTCCTTCAATTTCTCCAATGCAAAGCCAAGTTATTTCTTTTTTGCAATGCACATTCTTCATCTTTTTTTTGACAATATCAGTTGCATATTTCTCAATTAAAAATATACATAGTTTGTAAAGAACAAACTTCAATTAACATTGTAATTCTGTATTGTAGAACACTGCACTTTACTTTAGAGCTTTTAGTGTGCATCCTGTTCTTACCAATTTAACTATCTTTTGTATAACCCTGCAGAACAATGCTTTTCTCATGAACATTTTTCTCTCATTTTCAGGCTGCCAGGTATAATAAAAATCTATCCATTGTAAAGGTACAAAACATTGAATCTTCAACATTAAGTTGTTTCAAATTTCACAAAATCTTCAGTGTTTCCCAATTAAAAATTCATCAATACATTGGGAGAAAAGGAGATGTGCATGAAGCATTTTGCCGTACTTACCAATGCCATCATTTGACCTTGCAGCAGACTGCATTCGAGTTAGAAATAACTCTTGACGCAGTTGTAACACTTCAGCTTTCCACGCCTCAGCCTTTAGCTTCCATTCTATTCCCTTCTGACACAAACTTTTAGCCAATTCCTCTGCATGTTCTCTGCTGTTCTTTTCTGGGGGGGTGCGGCCAATTATGGCCAGAGCTAGTGCTAATTTTGAGGTTTTTAGGTACCATGCTAGCACATCAGTAAGCTGCTGCCCTGCCATTAAGACAGAAAAAAATATATCATCAGAATTATACAACAGAACTAAATGATCACAACCTCAAATATTAGCTTTAAAAATTGGCACTGCATGACAAAACAGTTACGGCAAGAAAAAAAATAATTTCGTTTCAGGCATGGCTATCAGCTTAGTATTTTTTAACTAACAGATGGTACTATTTGAGACGAGTGATAATACATTTAATCTATTAATCATCGAGTCAGAGAGCACGGAAACAGGCCCTTCAGCCCAACGTACCCATGCTAACCAATATGTCCCATGTCAGATTCAGATTCAGATTCAATTTTAATTGTCATTGTCAGTGTACAGTACAGAGACAACGAAATGCATTAGTCCGACCGGTTTGGACCATACCCCTCTAAAAAATTCCTATCCATACACCTGTCCAAATGTCTTTTAAAATGTTGTTACAGTACTACCTCATCTGACAGCTCGTTCCACATATCCGCCACCCTCTGTGTGAAAAAGTTGTCCCTCGGGTTCCTATGAAATCTTTTCTCTCTCGGGTTTAAGGTCCTCTGGTTCTTGATTTCCCTACTCTGGGTAAAAAACCGTTCATTTACTCCTTCTATTCCCTCATAATCTTATGCACCTCCATAAAATCACCCCTCATATTCCTGCGCTCCAAGGAATAAAGTTCTAGCCGCCTGTCCAAACACTCCCTATAGCTCAGGCCCTCGTGTCCTGGCAACATAATATGAAGAATGCACTAAGAAATGCACTATTAATAGCAAGAATGTCTTATTCTATACTACTACATAATTTTAATGCAAGATTACTATTCCTTACATATAGCATGAATTTTGTTGTTGAGCAGTATGCTGTACTATTTTTTAAGCAGTACAGCATACAGAAAAGCGTATGAGTAGGAATTAATTTCAATAGCGGATAACATCCTGAATTAGTTAGCTGAACAGTTTAAAGGGTCTATAATAGTAAGCATGCTATTTAAAGCTAATTGGAAATATTATTTGCCTTTGGCAACTCAATTCAAAACAAACCATTTCGAGACTTTACAGCATGCACTATATGTCACCTTATTTCCCAAATGCTGTGCAGAAAATGAATGGTAATCCAGGATGCTTTTGTTAATTCTTTATTACTTCCACTTGAAAAATGACCTTCGAACAAATTTTCAGATTGGATATAAATCACCAGGTTACGAAAGAACTTGGAAAAAAAGGGCTCTGTGCTGGTTGGTACTGCTATAGCTTAGTTTAGTTTAGTTTAGAGTCAGCGCATAAACAGGCCCTTCGCCCACCAACCGGTGATCTCCATACACTAGTATTATCCTACACACTAGGGACAATTTATAATATTTACCAAAGCCAATTAACCTACAAACTTGTAAGTCTTTAGAGTGTGGGAAGAAACCGGAGCATCCGGAGATAATTCACACGGTCGCAGGGAGAAGGAAGCACGGTTGCAGGGAGAACTCTGTACAGACAGTACCCATCATCAAGATCGAACCTGGGTCTCTGGCACTGTAAGGCAGCAACTGTACCACTGCACCACCATGCCGCATTTGCTGTGCTTTCTGAAGATGTATTAGTGACTTTCCACTGCATTAAATATTTATTTTAGCTGCCTTTAACCACCAGATTGGGACCCAAAACATCACCTATCCATGTTCTCCAGAGATGCTGCCTGACCCTCTGAGTTACTCCAGAACTGTGTGTCAATATTTGGTTATAAACTAGCATCTAGAGTTCCTTGTTACTGCAATAGAATAGTACAGCCCACAATGACCCTGACAATCATGTTAAACAAATCTCCATTGCCTGCACATGATCTATATCCCTCCGTCCCCTGCATATCAATGTGCTCATCTAAAAGTCTCTTAAATACCCCTATTTACTTTACATGCAAAATGCGATTTCATCATTTTGTTTCAAAAATAATATACATCATTTTTCAATCTGTAATTAAGCTGATACAGCAGCAACTCATTCTTTATATTGCCTTGCACATACAAGGTACTTAGGCAAGATTGAGCAGGATGTTTTAAACAAAGTGAACAAGAGCAAAGAAAATATAAATATCTACAAATAATGCTGCAAGCACTCCAGTCAGCCAGTACCTGTGGAAGAAGAAACAGATTACAGACCTGGATAAGGATGACAATATAACAAGCTTTAGGAAGGTTTGGAGAAAGGTTAAAGGGAGCAATGGGGTTTAAAAAACCCAAAAAGGGCTGTAATACAGCAGTGTTCGGACATCCTTGCCTTGGAAGCCCATAAGTAAAATAGCCCATAAAATAGAAAGACTGGATAGACTTGCTTTATACTCTCTAGAATTTAGAAGATTGAGAGGGGATCTTATAGAAACTTACAAAATTCTTAAGGGGTTGGACAGGCTAGATGCAGGAAGATTGTTCCAGATGTTAGGGAAGTCCAGGACAAGGGGTCACAGCTTAAGGATAAGGGGGAAATCCTTTAAAACCGAGATGAGAAGAACTTTTTTCACACAGAGAGTGGTGAATCTCTGGAACTCTCTGCCGCAGAGGGTAGTCGAGGCCAGTTCATTGGCTATAGTGAAGAGGGAGTTAGATGTGGCCCTTGTGGCTAAGGGGATCAGAGGGTTATGGAGAGAAGGCAGGTACGGGATACTGAGTTGGATGATCAGCCATGATCATATTGAATGGCGGTGCAGGCTCGAAGGGCCGAATGGCCTACTCCTGCACCTAATTTCTATGTTTCTATAAGTGGAAAAGTCTCTTATGCATCCCAGATCCGGTAAACCAGGAGCATTGCAGTATCCTATCGTTGGGAGATAGTGTGCAGTGAAGCACCAAATGGTGGGAATCTGGGAAAAGCAATTCTTGAAGACAAGAATCCGCAGGAGGAGATGATTCTGATGGTAGGCAGGGCTAACTTACTGCAGGAAGTCCTGGATCTGGGGAAAGTGCTCCAGTCTGAGGAATGTGCAGTAGTTTGCCAGGACAAAATTAGTGCCGAATGTGATGCAACTTTAAACTTTATTATATTTACAAACTATTAGGTTTAAAGATTGCATCTACTACTGTGTGCACTGTGAGAACATTTCAGGGCTTGCTGCAACATAGATCATAGCTGGAGCCCATAGCCTGCATCTACATTGCAGCAACCACCTCAAGATATTGTTCATTTTATCTGGTGGAGAAGATAGATCCTGCCTGCACAGGCACGAGGGACAAATCTCCAGATAGAGATAGAGGGACGAATATATTCAATGTGGCACTCATCCCAGTGTCTATTTTTATGTGCTGCTGCACAAAACTAAGATCCCATCATGTTATAGCTAGAGGGAATGAGGTATAAAAATGCTTATCGTGGGATACAAATATGCTGGGAATCTTATAGAAAACACAGCTCTTACTGCAGATGCACCATAAAACGCATGCTGCTGGGTGCTCGATTTGGGAACAGTTGTACCCAAGACTGCAAGAAATTCTAGAGAATTTGTAGATGTAGCCCAGTCCATCACACAGACTAGTCTTCCGATCATTGAATCCATCTACATTTCACACAGCCTGGAAAAGCAGCCAACATAATCAAAGATTTATCCTATCCGGTCATTCCTTCTCTCCCTGTTCCCATCCGGCAGAAGGTACAGAAGCTTGAGAATGTGCACCACCAGACTCTAAACTAAAGAACAGCTTCTTCATCTCTGTTATCAGGCTTCTGAGCAGTCCTTCCATAAGCTATGGTACTATCCAATTCACCTCTACACCACTGCGGACATTGGACGTTGTCTATGGAACTGATGTGCTACAATGTTGAGAACTATATTTTGCACCTATATCTTCCCCTTTATTCTACCTATTGTATTTGAATTTGACTTATGTATTCATGAATCTAGTATTATCTGATCAGTTGGATCGCATGCAAAAGCTTTTCACTGTACCTCAGTACACGTGACAATAATAAACCTAAACCTACCATCAGAAGTGCATTTTCAAATAGACATTAATTTTACAAGAATAGCTCTTAGAACACCTACAATGCTAAATGCCTGTAATTAGCAAATCCACTCTCCCTCTGAATAAGTCTGTAAAAGAAACAAACTACAGGTGAATCCTTGCTCAACACGTAATTTAACTGGGCTGGCACCTTTCAGGGTTCCTTGTACACCAGATCCCTCTGTTCCTCAATACTCCACAGAGCCCTATTATGGCGCCAAAGCCGGGTGACTCATTGCGTGCTGATCCTAAAAGTGGATCTGCAATCATTCATTACAATCACTCCACCCCTTCAAACCTCTACTCCTACAGCAGCATTTCTTACTCTGTGCTCTACTTAATCCCCTCTCAGATTTGTTGATTCTCTCGGGACCAAAAGTCTTACCGGAACGACCATCTACCTCATTGGAGACCCTCGAGGTAAATGCACTAAATGTTATTCTCTTTATCCTGTATCTGTACCTTGTGGATGACTCGATTATAACCATATAATTGTAATTAAGTATAGTCTATCTGCTGACTGGATTACAATTCAATTCAATGAACTTTATTTTTCCGTTAGGAACTTTGGTTTCTGCAACCATACAACAAAAGGAAACAATTCCACAAGACACACAACCAAACTCAATTTACACAGACATCCATCACAGTGAATCTCCTCCTCATTGTGATGGAAGGCAAAGTCTTGTCTCTCCCCTGCTCTCCATCCATGGATTACATGCAACAAAAAAGCTTTTCACTGTTGTTGACAAAATGTTTAAGAAGGAACTGCAGATGCTGGAAAATCGAAGGTAGACAAAAATGCTGGAGAAATTCAGTGGGTGAGGCAGCATCTATGGAGCGAAGAGATGCTGCCTCAGCCGCTGAGTTTCTCCAGCATTTTTGTCTACCTTCGATTTTACAGCATCTGCAGTTCCTTCTTAAACATTTTGTCTACTCCACTGCAAAATCCTATTTCCTTTGCTCCATCGATGCTGCCTCACCCGCTGAGTTTCTCCAGCATTTTTGTCTACCTTTGATTTTCCAGCATCTGCAGTTCCTTCTTAAACATTTCACTGTACCTCAGTACACATGACAATAAACTAAACTAACCATTTAATTTTAGGCCTCCCAAAATGTTTGCGCCTTGTACTTTGGAGGATAAAATTCTAATTGCCCATCTTACCAACTCATTAATATCGTATTATTGCCTACATCAATCCTGACTATTAACTAAACTTGGCATCTTCGTGTCACCTGCACATGTGCTCATCTTATCATCTACGTTCATACCCAATGTATATAACAAACAGCACAAATGCTATCACCAATCCTTGTGGCACATCACTGGTCACAGGCTTCCAATCACCAAACAGCACTTCATCATCACCTCTACCAAGCCAACTTGTCTTGGTTCTCTGGGTTCAAACCTTATGCATCAGTTTCCCGGGTGGGATTTTGTCGAAGGCCTGACTTAAGTTGAAGCAGACTACATCAACCTCCCTCTTCATATTTGTTTGAATGCTGAAAACATTAAAAAAAACACAGCTATTTGTCATCCTGTGTGCTGGTTATCTTTTAAATAAAAACTGAGTGATAAGAATGTGAACGATGCATTTTAGTTGCCTATACTGTGGAATTTAGCTTTAAGGGCTTTAAGCCAAGATCATATTGCTCTCTGCATCTGTTGCAACAACAGGGGGTAAATGGATATGCACTGTGACATCCAGTTTTTTAGAAAACACATAAGCATAGTGCCACAGAAGGGGCCATTGAGTCCAGAGTTCATGTCAACTCTTAATAAAGCAGTCCGATTGCCCCCACCACACTTTCCCCCAGTACTCACAAATCTCTTCCCAATTGACTTGTGATAGCATTGACAAATTCAATTTGCCCTATTCCTTAAAATGACCACTGCTTTTCGTTACCTACTCTATCTAAGTCAATTCCGTTCATGTACATCTTTGTCAAATCTCCACTTAACCTTCGTCACTCCAAATGCAATGTCAATAGTTCCAGACTAACTTCCAGTTGGCATCTGTCATCTCTGGAACCATAGTAGAGACTTGTGCAAGTTCCAGGATGCAGAATTCTGCATCGCAAACCCACTTCAGACACAAAATATCACTGTGATATTAGTTCTCCCTCATGTCTCCAACCTCTGCCATCTAGTTGTTATCCGACTACCACCACCCCTAACTGAATGGCAAGGCAATCTTTAATTCCAGTGCACAAACTTTCAAGTTCCTCTTAAACAGTGGTGCCAAAAATTGAATTCAAAACTGCCGGGGGGAACCGAACTTGCGTTTAACATAGGTTTAGCAAACATACTGAACTTTACCATCTGCCAGTTTACCATCCACCTATCTTGCCAACTCATTGATATCGTCCTACAATAATCCTCACTCTTAACTATACCTTGAATTTTCACATCACCTGCAAACCTACTCATCTTTCTTTTTTGGTTCATATCAAAATCCTTAACATATATTACAACACCAAGAATCCCATCGCTAATCCCTGTGGCACACCACTGGTCAGCACTAAACTACACTTCATCATCACTTTCTGTTTCCTCTTACCAAGCCAACTTGCCTAGCTTTATAAATGTACTAGACCAATGGCAGACCCGTTGGGTCTGCTCCCCCAACGCAGCCGTTCCCTACCCGTAGCCGTTCCCTACCCGCAGCCCCCACGGGAGACGTGGACCTCGAATTGAAGCCGTTCTTGAAAGGCCAAATTAAATGGCGTCTCATGAGGTTGAGAGGGATCTGATTAAAAACGTGAACTTAAAGGCGACGAAATGTAATGAGGAGCAGATATTTAGAAAGAAAAGCGAAATATCCACCGAAATGGAAAAGACCTGGGAGATTGAGCGTCTGGATTCGGCGTGGCAGTGAATCAAAGGAAGAAAGTAAAAGGATCCATTCCGTTTGGACATCTGCTAGCATCGGCCAATCCGATTGGACATCTGCGAGCATCGGCCGTTCCGATTGGACATCTGCGAGTATTGGACACGAATCAAATGGCAGAAAGGCAGCCAGTCGTCAGGCACAGAGATAGATAGATAGCTAGATGTACTTGTATCATCCTATCCTGTATAGACAATTGCTGCTTCAATGTACAAATCAAAGTCTGCATAGCTGGAATGGCACCGGGATACATTTGCTCAGTTTAAATTCAGTGTTAGCTGGAAGTTTAACCACTGAGAAGCCTAGGTGCCATGTTTTTAGTTTTACCTGAACACGTAGTGAAAAATTGACCTTACACCCGCCATAAAAACAACCAGACCTTGAATCGTGTTAAGTTCCTTTCTGACTCGGAGAAAAGGGGCAGCACTTTGGCACAGCTGGTAGAGCTACAGCCTCACTAGCATCAGAGACAGATATTTTAAAGGCATAGATTCTTGATTAGTACAGATGCCAGGGGTTATGGGGAGAAGGAATAATAATAATAATAATAATATTTTATTGTCATTGCACATAAGTGCAACGAGATTTGGGTATGCAGCTTCCATCCGATGTCATAACTTAAATAACTAATAAAATTTAGATTTAGATACCCCGAGAACATGGTTTATAAAAAGAACATTAATACAGTAAAACAGTCAAAACAGACTAAAGTGCAGATGTGTCTGTGCGACGTGACCATCCGGGGGAGACAGTCCATGGAGGTGAGGGGCACTCAGCAGGGCCGGTTCAGAGCAGCTATAGCTCTGGGAATGAAGGTGTTCCTGAGTCTGGAGGTGCGGGCGTACAAGGCCTTATAACGTCTGCCGGAAGGTTAAGATAGGGAAAGATAGATCAGCCATGATTGATTGTCAGAGTGGACCTGATGGGCCGAAAGGCCTATTTCTGCTTCTATCACTTATGAACCCAGGTTTTTATCCTGACCTTTTGTACTTTCTGTGTGGAGTCTGCACGTTCTCCGTGACCACTTGGGTTTGCTCCGGGTGCTCGTTTCCTCCCACATCCCAGACGTGTGGGTTTGTAGGTTAATTGGCCTCTGTAAATCGACCCTAGTGTGTTAGGAGTGGATGCGAAAGAGGGATAATGTAGAAGAGAGATAATTCCATAATATTGTAAAGTGTCCCTAGTGTAGGATAGCTCGACTGGGGTGATCGTTGGTCGGCACGGACTCAGTGGGCAGAAGGGCCTGTATGGATCGCTAACTCTAAAGTAAAGTCTAAAGGGTGATCAAGAGTCAGCATGGACTCAGTGGGCCGATGGCCGTTACCATACTGTGTCTCTAAACTAAACTAATAGGCCTGTCAACAATGCATTCCTACCTCTTGTTTTGGGTGCCATTTTCACCGCAGCCTGGAGAAGCTAAATACTCTGGTGTGCATGAATTCTACCCAAGACCTGGCTCAAAATCAACTAAACCATTCAATGGGAAAGATACTCAAATATTCTGATTAAGTTTTCACATCTATGGGGAATGAACAATTGAAATGTAGGTTCCTAAGCAAAGATAATTTATTTAGAGTGTTGAACAGTAATCCTCTGGAAACTGTTTAGACCTTTGAAGAATGTGTCATTGCATTGCATATTGGTAATTTGGGGGAAATGTTGTTTAACCAAGGTGGAGGAATTGATCCTGGGAATATATCCAGGAGTAATATATCTAGCCAGAGACAATCCCATCGGTCAGGACTGCTGTTCATCGCTGCTTCTATGATGCACTGCTGCTGTTTTGCCTGTGCAATATTCTTTGGGTCAAGTAAGCTTCGATACTCCCGTGAGGGAGAGTCCCCTCTGGGGGATGGGGAAGAAGGGGCATCCCTCCCCTCCGCCAGGCCAGCAGTATGGGCACTCCGGGGGCCCTCGGCGTGGACACCCCCCTCATCCCCTCCCTCAGGCCCGCAATGTGGGCGCTCCTTCGAGGGAGCACCACGGTGAGGGCGCTGCACTCGGCTCGTCCCGTCCCCGCCGGTCCCGGAGAGCCACTCACTCTGACTGACCCGCTCCCCCTCCGGCGCCGCCGGGACAGTCCGGTCGTCGCGCTCCGCCGCCGCCGCCATGGCAACGCCAACAGAGCGCGGGGGGGCACGTGCCTTCACACCTGGCCGGGCACCGCCCGCGTTGACGTCAGACCAACCCCCCCGCGTGACCCCGCCCAAAGTAATCGCCGTCCGCCTTTCTAGTTTGAAACCCCGACGGCGCAGACCGACTACACCTCAGGTAATAAACTATGGATTGTTGTCTGAAGAAGGGTCTCGACCCGAAGCGGCACAACACTCATTCCTTCTCTCCAGAGATGCTGCCTGTCCCGCTGAGTGACTCCAGCATGTTGTGTCTATTTTCAACATATTGGAGCCTTTATTGCCCCTCCAAAAGCCAAAAGCCACGACTTTAAACGTTAAACATTTTTATTTTGTAATTTGGGATTTCCCTCTAGATTCACGATTAGCTTTTTCACGTTATCAGTCTACTGAAAGATGCTCCCATAAGATAGCAATGTTACAACATTTTGAGATTTAAAAAATCAAATCTTTAATTTATCCCATCAGATAAAGCATAAAAAGAAGTTTAATTTGACACCTAATTCACTTTCATATCTTCAGTATTAAAAAGGTTATGGCCATTTTCATACTCGGAAATTGGCATCTTGTTCCCTATTGCTTTTTCATTGACTTCACACAAAAGCTGTGATCGAGAACATTTAAAAGCTGATAACTTTCTTAAAATTTAAGAGAACTGAAAGAAATTATTAGTTATTACAGATTGAAGCATTCTGAAACAAATATGAAACAATCTTACTTAGATGACTTGAAATTAAAGCATATAATTAGTTAGTTACCTAATTGTAGCTAATTACAAAATTCGATTACTAGATCTAAACATCTATCCATTTCTTAAGAATAGATTAACATTTTTAAATAGCCAAATGTCCAAATAACATTCACACAAGAATTCAGAATATAACATAATTTTAAAATCTCATTGTCATGGGTTTAAAGGCCAAATGGAAGGGATTTAGTGTTTAATACCTGTAAATTAATGGCCATTTAAATAAACTTGCGAGTGGGTTTTACTGGAACGGGACCATTTAGAACGTTGAGGTTGTGGTGAATTTATACCCCCATATTGGCAGTTGCCGGTTCTTCGGGGGGAAAAATTGCCGTTTCGCAACTTAAAATGTGAATTAAATACATCTTAAGAAACACTTTTATACATAAAAATAAACTACTTTCTTTTACCTGGTCCTCCATAAAATCCGTCCCAGTTGTCCCCGTCCCCCCCCCCCCCCAAACGCGCCACAATCGCGCACACGGCCAGTGGCAGAATTGCAGCGCCGCAGAAGGTAAGTTTTGTAACATACCTACATAAGATATGGTATAATTTGATCTTACAACCTACCTCATTGGAGACTCTGCACTTGCTCTGGAACTGTAACGCTATACATATATATACTAGATTAAGTGGGACCCGTTGACATGGGAGGGCTGGTCCACCAACACAATATTCCACCTCTCCACCAATTCCAATATTGGTGGCCAGTGGGGGGCTTTCTGGAGCGCTAGTATGGGTATTGTGGGCTAAAGGGACTGGTTTACAGAGGGCTAGTATGGACATTGTGGCCCAAATGGATTATTGGGGTGGCAGCTCAGTCACTCAAGCCTGATGTGCTGGCAGCTCACTGACGGCTGATGGGCTAGCAGTTGACCCACGGCTATTCATTGAAATTCCATTTCAAGCAGGGTGCAAGGCCACCAAATTCAAATGCAGTTTCCTACCATTTCAAGCAGGGTGCAAGGCCACCAAATTCAAGTACAGTTTCATACCACTTCAAGCAGGGTGCAAGGCCACCAAATTCAAGTGCAGTTTCCTACCACCTCAAGCAGGGTGCAGGTCACCAAATTCAAGTGCAGTTTCATACCAGTTCAAGTAGGGTGCAAACCCACCAATTTCAAGTGCAGTTTCCTTCCACTTCTAGCAGGGTGCAGGGCCACCAAACTCAAGTGCAGTTTCATACCACTTCAAGCAGGGTGCAGGCCACCAAATTAAAGTGCAGTTTCTTACCACTTCAAGCAGGCTGCAGGGTCACCAAACCCAAGTGCCGTTTCCTGCCACTTCAAGCAGGGTGCAGGGCCACCAAACTCAAGTGCAGTTTCATGCCACTTCAAACAGGTTGCAAGGCCACCAAATTCAAGTGCAGTTTCATGCCACTTCAAGCAGGGTACAAGGCCACCAAATTCAAGTGCAGTTTCATAGCACTTCAAGCAGGATGCAAGGCCACCAAATTCAAATGCAGTTTCATACCATTTCATGCAGGGTGAAAGGTCACCATATTCAAATGCAGTTTCATACAATTTCAAGCAGGGTGAAACCACCATAAAACCACACAAAACACCACATAAACACACTCACAGTTCAGTAGACATTCAGTGTGATCAGTTGATTCACAGCTCAGACAGAGTCGTGATGTCTCCCTCCCCCATCTTGCAAAGACTGAGCCACACCCACATTTCCGGGTTTTATAATCCCTCCCACCGAAAGGGACGTGGCCTTCATGACGTGCTTGACAGGAGAGAGATTCGCAGCATTTTTTAAACACTATCAACATTTTTATTTTTCATTGATGGGAAGAATCCTCTGCACCTGATGAGTGGAGGGGGACTGAGTAAGATGGCCAAAAATCACAGCCGCGGGCGCATGCGCCGAGCATGAACCGTGTCTGGAAGTGGGAACAGGAGCCAACGTGCTCACCCACTCGCGAAGGCTTGCCAGCAGCGCCAGGGCTGATGCGACTTGACCGCGGGCACAGGCAGAAAATCCCCGGGCACCCGCAGGGCCGAGCCGTACACAAGCCGAGGAAGTAGCCAAGTCCTCCTTAGGTTCGGTGCATATACCAAGGAGGACCCAGGGCAGTTAGTCCACTCAGTCCGGGCTCGTAAGCCGAGCTTTCAGCGCCGACTTAAGATGCCGATGGAAGCTTTCATTCAGCCCATTGGCCTGTGGGTATGGTATCTTCTTCTTCTTGCGTACAGTGTGCACAGCCTAAAGTTGTAGGACAACTTGTTCTATTTGATCTTAATTGATTGTGCACGCCAGGTTGATTGCATTCGTCGAAACAGGGCGGACCATGTGAAGGTTGCAATATCCCGCCCCTGTCGTATGGTGTAACCGGGCACCATAGAGCTGGGCTAGGGCAGACCACAAGGAAGAGGTGAACTGGGCCCCTCGGTCAGTGGAAATGTCGGAGGGCACCCCAAACCTGGCTATCCAGTGAGCCGCCATAGCCCGAGCACAAGCCGCGGCAGAGGTATCAGAAAGCGGGATTGCCTCTGGCCACCGCGTGAAATGGTCCACTATGGTAAGCAGGTGCGTGGCACCGCAGGACTGTGGCAAGGGATCTACAAGGTCGACATGCACGTGTAGAAACCTACCCTCGGGGACCGTGAATTCCTGCACGGGGGAGCCGCACGTGCCGCTGGACCTTGGAAGTCTGACAAGGGACACAGATGCGGGCCCAGGCAGCCACCTGCTTACGGAGCCCGTGCCAGACAAACTTGGCCGCTACCAGAGCGGACGTCGTCCGTATGGACGGGTGAGCCAGGCCATGGACGGCATCGAAAATCCGCCATCTCCAACTGACAGGGGCGAGAGGGCGGGCGTGACCTGTGGAAACGTCGCACAGGACCATGGTGCCTGCCGCTCCACAAAGCACTTCGGCCAGCTGAAGGCCCGAAATCGCGGTGCAGTAGGCTTCCATACCTGCGTCCACCCGCTGCGCTGTTGCAGCTCGCTGAAGTCGACACCATGGTCAAGGGCCGAAACGGAGGGGATGGCGGGGCGGGACAAGGCGTCGGCAATGACGTTAAGTTTCCCCGCAACGTGGTGGACATCAGTCGTAAATTCCGAAATGTAGGCCAGGTGCCGCTGTTGATGGGCGGACCACGGATCAGCGATCTTACCCAGGGCGAAAGTAAGGGGCCTGTGGTCCGTGAACGCCCGGCCCTCGAGGAATTACCTGAAATGTCTGACGGCCAGGTACAGCACCAGAACCTCACGGTTGAAAGCGCTGTAGTTGCATTCTGGGGCCCGCACCTGACGACTGAAAAAGGCCATCGGCTGCCAGCGGCCGTCGATGAGCTGCTCCAGAACACCCCCTACAGCAGCATTCGAGGCGTCTACGGTGAGCGCGGTAGGGGCGGAAACGATAAAAATTCTCCACGCTGACAAACTCCTGTAGTCCCTTCACGGTGAGCGGCCGGGGAACTGCCGGTTGGCCTCGACCTTCATGGGGAGCAGAGTAGCGCTCTGTGGGGTGCAGTTGTGCCCCAGGAAGGAAATGGAGCGGCCAAATTGGCATTTCGTGGGATTAATGACGAGGCCGTGTTCGCGCAGGTGCTGAAACAAAAACTGGAGGTGGGTGACGTGCTCCGCTTGCGAGGCGCTGGCGACCAGAATCAGGGGGTATGGAGAGAAGGCAGGTACAGAATACTGAGTTGGATGATCCGCCATGATCATATTGAATGGTGGTACAGGCTCGAAGGGCCGAATGGCCTACTATTGCACCTATTTTCTATGTTTCTATGAATGTCGTCCAAATAAATGAACACGAAAGGCAGACCCCGTCCGACCTGATCCATCAGCCACTGGAATGCCTGCGCGGCGTTTTTTAATCCGAAAGGCATTCAAAGTCATTCGAACGGGGTAATCGTGGTGGTTTTCGGGACGTCGTCGGGGTGCACGGGGATTTGGTTGTAACCCCGGACAAGGTCAACCTTGGAAAAGAATGCGGCGCCCTCGAGGTGCGCGGAGTAGTTCTGAATATGAGACACCGGGTAGCAGTCCGCTGTGGTCATTGCATTCAGGAGCCGGTAATCTTCCGCATGGTCTCCACCCCCCAGATGCTTTCAGGACCATGTGCAGCGGGGAGGCCCATGGGCTGTCGTACATCCGGACAATCCCCATGTCCTCCATCAGTTCAAATTTATCCCGGGCAATGCGCAGTTTGTCCGGCAGGAGGCGTCTCGCCCGGGCATGCACTGGAGGGCCCTTGGTGGGGATGTGATGCACGACCCCGTGCTTAGGAGCCGTCCCGCTGAAACTGTGTGTAAGGAGCTCAGGGAACTCTGAGAGCAGCGCGGCGTAAGGACCATCGACTTCGGCAACTGCGTTGAGCTGCTGGTCGGGTGGGGGCGGGGTCCGCGGCGCGGATGAACCGTTGGCCGATCGCAGAGTCATGCAACCGCCCCATAAATCCACGACGAGGGAGAAAGTGCGGAGAAAGTCGGCTCCCAAAAACGGCTGAGCGACGTCCGCCACAATAAACGTCCACTCGTACGGGCGGGAGTCGAAGGTAAGTGCAAGGGTCCACATACTGTACGTTTGGATGGTGCTCCCGTTAACGGCAGTGAGCACGGGGCCCCTCTAACCAGCACGAGGGTCGCGCCCGGTGGGAGGGAGGATATTGACGATTGCACCGGAGTCCACTAGGAGATAGCTTCACTTGCTGTACTTTGGCCAGGAGGTTCTTCTGTTTATGACTTAAGGTTTTATTCCCCAAAATGTTGCATTTGACATGCTTAGCTCAAGGACTGGGTTGGAGATTGCAACCTTCATGTGGTCCGTCCAGTTTCGACAAATGCAATCAACCTGGTGTGCACAATCAAATAAGATCAAATAGATCAAGTTGTCCCACAACTTTACAACTTGCATATAACACGCCATACGCAAGAAGAGGAAGAAGCTCAAGCACATACTTAGTTTGTTTCCAAATGTCGATCGCCTAGTTTTCAATGTCAAGAAAATCTTCCTCAAAGCGCCGTCACGTGTGCATTTGTTCAAGGAAATGGCATCAGAGATTGTGCTACCTCCTCAACATGTTTTGACTAGGTGGGGTACATGTACTCTACTATGCTGCAAATTTTGGAAAGATAAAAGAAATCGTCAACTGTTTTGAAGAAGAAGAATCTGCTGCAGTCAGGATCGTCAGTGAAATCATGCAGTAAAAGTCCCTCCAGCGCGATCTTGTGTTTATTGCTTCCAATTTGCAAACTTCCCACAACCTATCACTTCCCTTGAGAAACGTGGCAAAACATTAGTGAATAACTTGCAGGTTTTCAACAAAGTAACTGACGATATTCTTAAAGTTCTTGGCAATGGAGGTAAAGATATACAAGGAAAATGTGAGAGTGATTTTAGCTAACCAAGATCTTGAAGAAATAGAAAATATAGCTAAAATTCTCAAGGGTAGTTGTAATGCACAAGATATCGACATGAATATAGAGTCTGTAGCTTGTCTTGGGTATGCACCAGTGACCTCAGCTGAGGTAGAAAGAAGTTTTTCACAACAGAAGCATATTCTGTGACAGACGGCATAGTTTAACACCAGATAATTTGAAAAAATGCTAGTAATTATGTGAAACCAGGCGCCGGGGAGATGGCAGCCCTGCCGGCAGTCTGTTCGTTTTTTCTTTCTTCTGTATATTTTATTGCGTTAAAAGTTTGTTTTAATGTTCTTCGGTATGTTTTATGTGGGGGGAGGGGGGAGGGGATCAGGGTAAACTTTTTTTCAAGTTCCTACCTTCCCGGAGATGTGATCAATTTTCGGATCACATTCTCCGGACTCTGCGGCCTACCATCACTGGAGCTGGAAGCCTCCTCGGACTGTCGTGAGCCCCACTGCTGGGCGCGGACTTAACATCAGAGCGGATCCTTTGCCTGTGATTGCTCCCACCGCGACCACCGTGGACTTACCATCTAGGGCTCGCAGTCTCGGGAGAGGCTAGTCCAGAGCTCCAACGCTGCGGAAGGCTCGACCAGCCCCGACGCGAGGTTCGATCGACCGGCACGGGGGAGCTGACATTGCCCCGATGCGGGAGCAGATCGCCTAGATGCGGAAGGCCTGAACGCAGCCAGCTACGGGAGTCAAGACCGTCCCGTCAACGGAAGGCTCGAGGCCCTCGACCGAGGAAAACCAAAAGGAAGGACGAACTCTATTTCGCCTTCCATCACAGTGAGGAATGTGTAGGAATCACTGTGGTGGATGTTCATGTTAAAATGTGTTTTTGAGTGATTTGTTGCTTTTAATTGTATGACTGACCTGGTCAATGAAATTCCTCGTATGTTGCAAGATATACTTGGCGAATAAAGTGTGATTCTGATTCTGATTCTGATTTAATGTAGTATACCTTTATATTATCATTTAAAATCATATTTTGGTGGTGGAAATCAATTATTTTTTATGCCTTTTTTGTAATTTTATTATGCCTTTTTGCCTGCCTATTTTAGAGGTTTTTAGTGCCTAAACATCCTGGCTCTAGTCATGTGTGTCCTGCTCTGTGTGCCGTCTGCCTCCAGAGGCACCACCTGCTGGACTGAGTCTGCACTTCATCAGATCCGATGGTGGACAGTGACTACATTACAGTCAATATCTCTTTGTGCCAAATGTTGTTCTGTAATGCTTATTTAAAACATGTGCTTTGCTGCATTAGATGTGTTGGGTAATTCCCAGTCATTGGCATGTTTCCAATGTTCTGCTACTTTTATAATTAGTTTCTCATGATGATTAGTTTCTCATGATGAAGTTTCCGGTTGGTGGCGCGACTCGCGTTGCAGCGGCCCCTACAGCCTGTCTGTCTTTTTTTCTTTTGGTCTAGTTAAATATAGTTGTCGTCTTTTTTCATACTGTTTTTAAATGTGTATGTGTGGGGGGGGGGTGGGATGGGACTTTTTAAATCTCTTCCCAGCATGGGAGACCCGAACTTTTCCCTGTCGGGTCTCCGTTGTCATTGGGGGCTAGCACCATGGAGCAGCCTCCAACCGGAACGACCTGGGGGCTCCAGTTGCGGAGCTGCGTACTACTCACCATAGTGGGGCTGGCCGGCCTCGGAGATTGGGGAGCGGTGGTGAGCGGCTCGCTGCTGCGGCCCGACTCCGGTGCTCGGAGGCTCCAGCTGCAGGCCTGTGGACTGTGATATCAGGAGCTCGCGGATCTGGGTGGGAGACTGCTTTTCGGAGCTCCCGCAAAGCAACTTCTCCAGCCCGTGTCACGGGGTTGGAACGACCCGGAGCGGGGCCATACATCGCCCGGCGCAGCTTTAACGGCCACGGGACATTCCAACACCCGCCGGGGGCTCCAACTTTGAGACTTTTCGGCATGGAACGGGTCCGTACATCGCCCGGCGCAGCCTTAATGGCCGTGGGACTTACCATTGACTGCCTGGGGCTTCAACATTGGGGAAAATGGTGTACAAGGGAGAGAAAAGACTTGCCTTCCATCACAGTGAGGAGAAGATTCACTGTGATGGATGTTTGTGTGAATTGAATTGTTTGTGTGTCTTGTAGGAATTGTTTGTATGGCTGTAGAAACAGAGTTTCATTTGAGCCTCACAGAGGTTCAAATGACATTGAATAAATATTGTATTATATATGATTATGTCCATCACAGTCTTTCAATACTCTGGTATAAATATCATACATCTGTGAGAAATTATAGGTTTTGCACCTATTCAGGACTTCCGTTATAATTTTAAGACAAGTCATTGATTTTACTTGGGATATCTTTTAAGGAGGGAATACACATTGTTTCTATCTTTTGGTATAAATCCTTGTAGATGGGATTCATTCAGAATATTTACTGTTTTGTGCTTATTTCTAATGCCACTTTAATCTTGAATAATGTTAATCTCTTCACTGGGTGAACTCTGTTGTAACAATGCAATGATTATTATGCTCTTATTATGCTCTTATGCTTAGTTTGAACTACTGAGCCATTCTCTTGAATACATTTCACTTTTTTCTAAAAGTGATTCTACAATGTTGTACATTCACTGCAGTAACACCTTTCTTTTTCCCTGCAGGATATTATAAGCTACTTTTCCCTTTAATCTGAATGTAAATATGTTTGCAGAGTCAGTAAGCTTGTCATCTATTCGTTCAGGATCTTTGATTTTGGAAATGTATTTATCTTGAATGCGCAGCATTTTTACCCTTAAATTCATTGTTTCTCCCTTCTTTAGAAAAAATTGTGAACAGCTTCTTCCAATTTATTTATTTTAAATTTAGCCATTTTCACTTTATGTACTGAGTACATAAAGCACCTCTTACTTGCGGATGATAAATTATTTTGTGGTTCTTATTCTCTCAGAATGGCAAAATCTCATTACCTTTATATCTGTAACACCTACATTGGCCTGTTTATGGTTTCCTTAAAAGTGTATTGGGTAAATAAACAATCCTATAATATGTTTACCAAGGCAGACTGTTGTGTACCAACCATAGTAGGCCCCCCTCAGTCATGACTGGTGATGCATCCTAGTTGTTGGCTGCTTGCTCCAAACCTCGGCTAGAGCAGTGTTGCTTGTGGCTGAAGAGACCAATGCGGGAGTGACAGTCTCTGTCGCAAAGGTCACATTTGTGTGTGGTCTCTGGTTTATTGAAGTTGCTGCACTCCTCTCTGCGTGCCCGCTTGTCTGCCGCTGCGTTCATCAGTTTCTCTTCCCCCGTTTTGAGATGTTGGTTCAGAGTACCTCTCCACCTCCTGCGGCCAGCTGCAAGGCTCTCCCAGGACTCCACATCGATGTCGAGCGCCTTCATAGCTCTCTTGCAGACATCCTTGTAACGTAGCTGGGGTCGGCCGTTGGTTCTCCTCGCAGATGTCAACTCTCCAGGATGTCTTTTGGAATACGGCCATCCTCCATACGGTGGACATGGCCCAGCCACCGCAGTCTGTGCTGCCTGAGTAGAGTGTACATACTGGGAAAGCCAGCGCGAGACAGGATCTCGTCATTGGACAGTCTGTCTTGCCAGGATATGCCCAGGATACGGCGGATGCTTCTAAGCTGGAAGGTGTTAAGTCTTCTCTCCTGTCTGGCATATGTAGTCTATGCCTCACTGCCATACAGCAGCGTGCTGATGATACGGGCGTTGTAAACTGCTATCTTTGTCAGCTTTGGGTTGGTGCACACTCAAGTTGTAAGGCGAGCGAGAGTTGTAGCTGCCTTCCCAATCCTCTTGTCAATCTCTGTGTCCAAGGAGAGGTTGTCGGTGATGGTGGAGCCAAGGTATGTAAACTGATGGATGGCATTGAGTTTGTAATCGTCGATGGTGATGAAAGGTTGTGCCTCTGTATCCTGCCCCAGGACATTCATCTCCTTCAGGCTGATTGTCAGCCCAAAGTCCCTGCAAGCCCGATAGAAGGAGTCCATCAATACAATACAATACAATTTTATTTGATACCTCATTGAGGTTCAAATGAAATGTTGTTTCTGCAGTCATACACACAAGAAAGAACCAAGACACAACACAATTTACACAAACATCCATCACAGCGCATCTCCTCCTCGCTGTGATGGAAGGCAAAAAATTATCCCTCCCCTGCACTCCCCATTCCCCTCTCGATGTCAGAGTCAAAGCCCCCGGCGGGCGATGGTAATTGTCCCGTGGCCATTAACGCCGCGCCGGGTGGTGCAAGGCCACGATCCGGGTCTTGGTGTTGGAGCCCCCGGCGGGCGCTAGCAAAGTCCCGCGTTATCGGCAAACAACATGTCGCTGATGAGAGCTTCACATACTTTTGTCTTTGCTCTGAGGCGGGTGAGGTTGAAGAGCTTGCCATCTGATCTAGTATGCAGATAGATCGTCTCTGTTGCGGTGCTAAAGGCATGTTTCAGGAGCAGAGCGAAGAAAATCCCAACGAGTATGGGAGCGGGAGCCTTGTTTGACGCCACTGCGGATGTCGAAGGGTTTCGTGAAGCTGGCATTGAACTGCACTGTCCCCTTCGGGTTGATGTGGAAGGATTATATCATGCCCTGCAGTTTTAGTGGGCAGCCGAACTTTGGCAGAGCCTTAAATAGGCCATCTCTGTTGACGAGGTCGAACCCCTTGGTGAGATCAATGAAATCAACATACAGGGCCATCCGCTGTTCTCTGCACTTCTCCTGGAGCTGGTGAATGGAGAAGACCATGTCTACTGTTGACCTTCCAGCTCGGAAACCGCACTGTGACTCTGGATAGACACGTTCTGCCAGCTTCTGCAGGCAGATCAAGATGACCCGAGCAAAGATCTTGCCGACGATGTTGAGGAGGGAGATGCCTCTGTAGTTGTTGCAGTCGCTTCTCTCGCCCTTGTTGTTTTAGAGGGAAATGATCGTGTCATCCCTCATGTCCTGTGGTACATCTCCTTTTTGCCAGTACTGGCAGAGGACTTCAAACAAAGGAAGCATACAACGCGAGGCTGGCCGACTTCAGGGCTGAGGCGGCAGGGGCCCGACTCGGAGCTGAAGCTGCGGGACTCAGAGCTAAGGCGGCGGGACTCGGAGCTGAGGCGGCGGGACTCGGAGCTGAGGCGGCGGGACTCGGAGCTGAGGCTGCGTTCCGGCGGAGGCTCGACTCGGAGCTGAGGCTGAGGGACTCTGAGCTGAGGCTGAGGGACTCGGAACTGAGGCAGCAGGACTCGAAGCTGAGGCAGTGGCGGCCCGACTCGCTGAGGCGGCGTTCCAGCTTTCGGCAGCGGCCCGACTCGGAGCTGAGGCTGTGGCTGCCCGACTCGGAGCGGAGACGCATTCCAGCTTTCGGCAGCGGCCCGAATCGGAGCTGAGGCGGCGGCGACATCACTTCGGAGGTCCACTGGACTGGAGGGCGGCATCTTCGGCCTGGATCACCTCAGCGCAGAGGGAGAACAAGGAGGGAAGAGACAGAGACTAAGACTTTTGCCTCCATCACAGTGAGGAGGTGCTTGGTGAACTCACTGTGGTGGATGTTAATTTGTGTTTATTGTATGTTTTGTTATTTATTATTATTGTGTATGACTGCAGGCAGGGAGAGGGAGAGGGAGTGGGGTGAGGAGAGGAGAGGGAGAGGAGAGAGGGGTGGGGTACGGGAGAGGGGAGGGGAGAGGGATGGGGAAGGAGGGAGATGGGGTAGGGGAGGGAGGGGGAAGGGTGTGGAGGGGGGGAGGGGGAGGAGGGGTGGGGGAGAGAGAGGGGAGAGAGTGGGAGGGGGGGGGGGGGGAGAGAGAGTGGAAGAGTGGGTAGGGAGGGAGGGGTAGGGGGAGTGGTGGAAGAGGGACAGGGGTAGGGGACGGAGTGGGGGGGAAGGGAGGGGGAGAGAGGGGGGTGGGGTTAGTGGGAGTGAAGTGGAAGAGTGGGGGGAGGGAGGAGTAGGGGGAGTGGGGAGGAAGAGGGACAGAGGGGTAGGGGGAAGGGGCGGAGGGAGAGAGGGAAGGGGTGGGGTAGAGAGGGAAGGGGGGTGGGGGAGAGAGGGATGGGGGTGGGGAGGAGGAGGGGGAGGAGAGGGGCGAGGAGAGGGAGAGGATGGAGAGGGGGAGGCGAGAGGGGGGGGGAGGGGGGGGGGGAGAGAGGTATGGGGGAGGGGGAAGATGGGGTACCACCTCCAGTTTAAATTCCATTTGGAATATTTTGGAGGACCAAGAAACCAAGAAGAACCAAGCAGTAAGGTAGTCTTGCAATGCTTGATCAGGCCAGGGGGAATCCCGTCGCTGCATTGGACGTTGCCTGAAGCTAGGCTGTCAATGGCCTTGCTGAACTCTTCTACCGTCGGCTCTGCTTCTAACTCATCCATGGTCGGCAGGCACTTGATGGCATCAAGTGCTGAGGGGGACACAATGTTCTCTCTCAAGTAGAGGTCGGAGTAGTGTTCCATCCATCTCTCCATCTGCTGGCATTCGTCTGTGATTACTTCCCCAGTGGAGGATTTGAAGGGGGCTGTCTTGCTCTGGACTGGCCCTAGTGCCTTCTTAATGCCATCGTACATTCCCCTAATGTCCCCTGTTATGGCAACCATCTGGATGTCCTCACTAAGCTGTGTCCAGTAGTCATTGGCGCAATGACTAACCATATAGGCTATGAAAAAAGTTGTGGCATTGTCTCGGGAATTAATTATTTGGTAATATGAGTTCTCCTGATGAAATTAAACATTAAGTTAAAGTGGTAGAGAAAGACAAAGATCACGGGGCTGGGAGAAGATTGTGGGATTTCAAAGAAAGATAGGAGTAGTGAGGGTTGAGATAGTGCGGAGTTAACGCAATGATGCAGATCCAGGGGATGGTAGTCAAAGATCACCGGGCAGTTTGTGTGTAGTTTGCCATCATATTACCAGTAGATATGGTTCCAGGGAGAACAGTCCTCCTCCTTCTATCCACAAGCAATGCTGTAAACTTAACTCATCATTGATTCAGCCCAGTTTTAATTTACCAGGATTCCCAAGTTCAAGGAAGCTGGCTGTCATTGCATAAAAATAAAATGTCCATGAAAATCAATCTATCCATCTTAAAATCAGATTTTATTGACTGAACAGTCTCTTGACAGAAGATACTAGACCTTGAAAGCAAGTAACACTAAATTCAGGACTAGTCTTGCTGTTATCAGACTACTGAATGGTCCTCCCATAAGACAGGGCGTAGTCCCAATCTTCCAATTTATCTCATTGCAAATCTTGGACTTTTTCTCTATAACTGTAACATTATAATCCTCTGATACTATATTCTGCACTCTGGTATTTCTTCACTTTGGACTACCTGTTGTATTTGTGTATAGCTTGATTGTACTCGTGTATAGATTGGTCAACAGCACACAAACAAAGCTTTTTCTGTATCATAATATACATGACAATAATAAACCAATACAAATTTCTTGTTTGAATTAATTACCGTATAGATCAAGTAATCTACCTTTTCCTTATGTGCTTCTACAAATGGAAAAATCTGCTAATATGTAGCTAGTAGCTGCATCGACATATAGGAAAATATTCGCCAATTCCTTTTACGTCCATGTCCTTTTATCCAAATTGATCTTTTGTTCCTCTTTGTCAGGTGTTGACCCCCCTACAGTTCTGTGCATACAATCTTCCAGCAAAAGGCATACTTAAATGTGAAGCAAGAATTACGCACTAGCTGCACTTGTCAGGTCTTAAACGTGTTTCTCTTAAATGCTTCCAATTTCCAATAGCATCATGTTTCATTGTTTGTAGACTGTAGTGGACATCCACCGACGGTTAGGTTGTGTTCACCAACATGTCAGTATATTGATTAAAGACATTCTGACATATTGCTGTACAATCACAGGAAGAAACTGAAGACTCATATACAAATCTGGTGTGACCACAAGGATCATGATTTTATTTTGACCTGAAAACCCCTATTGTAATCTAATCAGGCTCTGATACTTCCTTGACCAATCAATTTTATCACAGCTGACCTGCAACTCAGTAAGTTTACTTCACATCTTACCTGGTAACATAGATTTCTGGTTTCATTAATTTTTAAATTTAAATCAGATGTTGCTGAACATAGCTTGAATGATAACCACTTGTGCAGTGCAATGGTGAATATCTATCACGGACATTTATTATTCCCCTCCTACATACATATCTGAAATTAAGCTAAATTATTAAATAAACCAGCTTCTGTTTTGATGTTTTCTAATTGGCTACATGTGAAGAAGCAATAGATAAATACTTATGTCTTTAAAAATGATTAATACTTTGTAGCAAATCAAATAATCTCAGTTTGTGTCTCGTCATGCTGTGAGAGTCTAATTCTGCTGCATTTCATTAAAACATGTACAACGTAAATTAGCTGTAGCAAGTAGATGATTAAAATGGATAAAATGGGTAAGAAAGAACGGCAGATGCTGGTAAAATCGAAGGTAGACACAAATTGCTGGAGTAACTCAGCAGGTGAGGCAGCATCTATGGAGAGAACGAATGGGGGACGTTTCTGGTCGAGACCCTTTTTCAGACTGATGTTAGGGGAGAGGGCGAGACGAGATAGAATGTAGACAGAGACAGTTAAACTAGTGGGAGAACTACCCAAGCGAAATATGAGGTGCTGTTCCTCCAATTTGCGCTGGGCCTCACTCTGACAATGGAGGAGGCCCAAGACAGAAAGGTCATATTGGGAATGTGAGGGGGAGTTGAAGTGCTGGGCCACCGGAAGATCAGATGGACGTTAAGACGGACTGAGTGGAGATGTTCAGCGAAACGATCGCCGAGCCTGCGCTTGGTCTTGCCGATGTAGACAAATGGAGATGCTTTATTGCAAATTCTGACAACAGATAATTTCCTTTGTGCAGTTCATTTTATAAAAGCTATTTTTAATCAGAACTAGAATAAGTGGGACCGGTCGGGTCCTAGCATCACACGGGAGGGCTGGAATAACACAATATTCCATCCAATATTGATGGCCAGTGGGGGTGGGGGGGGGGGGGGGGGGGCTTTCTGGAACGCTAGTATGGGTGTTGTGGGCTGAAGGGGCCGGTTTCCAGAGGGCTAGTATGGACATTGTGGGCCGAATGGATTCTTGGGGTGGCAGCTCAGTCACTCAAGCCTGTTGTGCTGACAGCTCACTCACGGCTGGTGGGCTGGCAGTTGACTAAAGGCTATTCCTTGAAATTCCATTTCAAGCAGGATGCAAGGCCACCAAATTCAAGTGCAGTTTCTTACCACTTCAAGTAGGGTGCAAGGCCACCAAATTCAAGTGCAGTTTCATACCATTTCAAACAAAGTGCAAGACCACGAAAGTCAGCGAGTCGTGACCTCGCCCTCCTCCATCTTACAGAGACTGAGCCACGCCCACACTTCTGGGTTTTATAGGCCCTCCCACCAGAAGGGGCGTGGCCTTCATGGCATGATTGACAGGCGAGAGAATCTCAACATTTTTTAAACACTAATAACTCTTTTATTTTTCATCGATGGGATAAATTTACAAACTTAAAGCACAAGGCATTGGGGGTTCAGTATTGATGTGGATAGAGAACTGGCTGGCAAACAGGAAGCAAAGAGTAGGAGTAAACGGGTCCTTTTCACAATGGCAGGCAGTGACTAGTGGGGTACCGCAAGGCTCAGTGCTGGGACCCCAGCTATTTACAATATATATTAATGATCTGGATGAGGGAATTGAAGGCAATATCTCCAAGTTTGCGGATGACACTAAGCTGGGGGGCAGTGTTAGCTGTGAGGAGGATGCTAGGAGACTGCAAGGTGACTTGGATAGGCTGGGTGAGTGGGCAAATGTTTGGCAGATGCAGTATAATGTGGATAAATGTGAGGTTATCCATTTTGGTGGCAAAAACGGGAAAGCAGACTATTATCTAAATGGTGGCCGATTGGGAAAGGGGGAGATGCAGCAAGACCTGGGTGTCATGGTACACCAGTCATTGAAGGTAGGCATGCAGGTGCAGCAGGCAGTAAAGAAAGCGAATGGTATGTTAGCTTTCATTGCAAAAGGATTTGAGTATAGGAGCAGGGAGGTTCTACTGCAGTTGTACAGGGTCTTGGTGAGACCACACCTGGAGTATTGTGTACAGTTTTGGTCTCCAAATCTGAGGAAGGACATTATTGCCATAGAGGGAGTGCAGAGACGGTTCACCAGACTGATTCCTGGGATGTCAGGACTGTCTTATGAAGAAAGACTGGATAGACTTGGTTTATACTCTCTAGAAATATAGGAGATTGAGAGGGGATCTTATAGAAACTTACAAAATTCTTAAGGGGTTGGACAGGCTAGATGCAGGAAGATTGTTCCCGATGTTAGGGAAGTCCAGGACAAGGGGTCACAGCTTAAGGATAAGGGGGAAATCCTTTAAAACCGAGATGAGAAGAACTTTTTTCACACAGAGAGTGGTGAATCTCTGGAACTCTCTGCCACAGAGGATAGTTGAGGCCAGTTCATTGGCTATATTTAAGAGGGAGTTAGATGTGGCCCTTGTGGCTAAGGGGATCAGGGGGTATGGAGAGAAGGCAGGTACGGGATACTGAGTTGGATGATCAGCCATGATCATATTGAATGGCGGTGCAGGCTCGAAGGGCCGAATGGCCTACTCCTGCACCTAATTTCTATGTTTCTATGTTTCTAAATCCTCAGCACCTGATGAGCGGAGGGGGACTCTGCGTAAGAATCACAGCCGTACGTGGTAGCACTTTTTCTAAAATCAATATAAAGTGCAAACAGGAAGTGGCTAAGATTAGACGTTTAATTATATAGACGGCAAGGCAACTTTAATTATGGCAAGGCAACATTAATTAGGCAAGGTGACTTTAATTAGGCAAGGCAACTTTAATGAGGCAAGGCAACTTTAATTAGGCAACACAGCTTTAGCATTTCCAAACCAAAAGCAACACAGCTTTAGCTCTTCTTCCTGAGGAGACTGAAGAAGGTCCATCTGTCTCCTCAGATCCTGGTGAACTTCTACCGCTGCACCATCGAGAGCATCCTTACCAACTGTATCACAGTATGGTATGGTAACTGCTCTGTCTCCGACCGGAAGGCATTGCAGAGGGTGGTGAAAATTGCCCAACGCATCACCGGTTCCTCGCTCCCCTCCATTGAGTCTGTCCAAAGCAAGCGTTGTCTGCGGAGGGCACTCAGCATCGCCAAGGACTGCTCTCACCCCAACCATGGACTGTTTACCCTCCTACCATCCAGGAGGCGCTACAGGTCTCTCCGTTGCCGGACCAGCAGGTCCAGGAACAGCTTCTTCCCGGCGGCTGTCACTCTACTCAACAACGTACCTCGGTGACTGCCAATCACCCCCCCCCCCTCGGACACTCCTCCCACAGGAAAAACACTATGTCTGTATATATGCTAATGTAAATATTTATTCAAATCATATGCTATGTCGCTCTTCCAGGGAGATGCTAAATGCATTTTGTTGTCTCTGTACTGTACACTGACAATGACAATTAAAGTTGAATCTGAATCTGAATTTCCAAACCAAAGGCAACACAGCTTTAGCATTTCCAAACCAAAGGCAACACAGCTTTAGCATTTCCAAACTATATTTTCAAACCACATTAAGGGCACTGACAGGTCAGTAAAACCATTCACAGTTTAGTAGACATGTGTTCAGTGTTATTCACAGCTCAGACTGAGAGACGTGACCCTCTCGCTCCCCCACCTTGCAGAGACTGACTGAGGCACTCAACACTTCCGGGTTTTAAAGTCCCTCCGGAAGGGGCGTGGCCTTCAGGAGAGAGAATCTCAACATTTTTTAAACACTAATAACTATTTTATTTTTAATAATGGGAAAAATCCTCTTGTCCTGAGCAGAGGAGGGGGATTCAGATGGCCAAAAATCACAGCCGTAAGTGGCAGCGTTTTTTCTAAAATCAATATACAGAACAACAGGAAGTGGTCAAGATCAGACTTTTAGTAATATAGATAAGCAATAGTAATTAGATAGAGTGATTCAAAGTCCCATTTCAGGGAGCTGTGGGCTACCATATGTATTACTGCAGATCAGCTCTTTGTTTTTTTCTCTTCTCCTTCCCCTCATCTGCTTTTGATTAAAATCTGTTGCATTTCTAACTGTCAACTTTCTAACTGCAGCTGGTGGAGCTGCACTTCATGGCACCAGAGACTAGGGTACGATCCTGACATTGGGTACTGTCTGTGTGGCATTTGTACATTTTCCCTGTGACCACGTTTCCTCAGGTGCTCTGGTTTCCTCCCACATCCCAAATACGTTGGTTAATTTGCCTCTGTAAATTCTCCTCAATGTGTATGGAGTGGTTGAGAAAGTAGGATAACATAGAACTAGTGAAAACGGGTAATTAATGTTTAGTGTGAAATTGATGGGCCAAAGGACCTGTTTCCTATCTCTAAACTAAACTAAGCAACCTGGGATGCTAACCATTTATTTCTCCTCAGATGATGCCTGATCTGCTACATATTTGAGGCATGCTTGTTTATATCTCTCAACTGAAGTTTTATGAACAAACCATTTCCAAATGGTAGTTAAGATAGTTGTGAGCACTGAGTATTTCAGAATTAATCCCATAAACTGCCATTATGTTTTTGCCTTGGTTCCAGTGATGGATTTCTATATGCTCAGCTGTCCCATAGAACCACTATCAAATTCGAAGCTGGGTTGAAATATTGCTACCATTGAGCAATTATTGTATATAAAAACAGATGCTGCATGTCTGAAAAATAAAAGATGCTTGAAACGCTTAATGTGATAAGTTGCAGCTGAGTAAAGAGGTATTGAACTGCTGTTTCATGTCAATGACCTTTCATCAGAATGGGACAGTTAAAAGAAAAAGAGGCCGCTTTAAGTTGCATAGAGGAGGGAACGAGGAGGAGAGAGCAAACAATGACAAATATATGATATAGTAGAAAGCAAGAGATTAAATGACAGATGGGATGATGTATGAGGCAACAGTACAACAGGGGCTCAAAAACGAAAGGTTGGTGAGAGGAGGTGAAAATAGATGATGCAGAGTCAACGTCTGAAATTGTTGAACTTAATATACATTCCTCCGCCAAGGCCAACTGGATCTCCCATTTGCTAACCGCTTTAACTACTCTTCCCATTCCCATACTGACCTTCTGTCCTGGGCCTCCCCCATTGACAGAGTGAGGACACATGCAAATCGGAGGAACAGCAGCTCATATTTTGTTTTGGTAGCTTACAACTCAGTGGTATGAATGTTGAATTCACAAATTTTAGGTAATTTATATAAGCAAGTCCCTCTCCCCGTTCCTCCGTTACAAGTCAGTTCCACAGCTTGCAATGATATATCCCTCTTGGGATCACACTGTCCCTGCCCAAAAATCGGCCTATCAGAACCACCCTGCCCAATGTCACCTGCTGCAGGCCCTGATTTGTCCTGGTTACTCCAGTTAATAGTAAGATTAAACGAGAACTTACCAGTTTGAAGTTTGATCTGTATTTTATGAGGAGTTACGATGAGGGATTACATGAAGAAGAACCCGTCCAGCAGGCATGCGCAACATACTTCAAAGCAGCGGTGTGGAATCACAGAAAGACACAGTAATTGAAATAAATATAGTAAAGATAAGGAGAGCTTAGATACCAGTTTCATCTCTATTATTGAGGGTGGGAGCGGAGGGCACGTAATCCCTCATCGTAACTCATAAAATACAGATCAAACTTCAAACTGGTAAGTTCTCGTTTAATCTTACTAGTTTACTTCGGAGTCACTTTAGTGAAGATTTTAAAGCTCTGATTTCAAACCGTGTAACAGTTCATACTTCACTCACTGCCGAAGTCATTTGAGGGAGGAAGTATGTTATCGTAATCAACCATGAATCTGTTTGTAAAAAAAGCAATAATGGTGTTTATTAACAATAACAAAAAACAAATTGCTCCCCCGGGCTAAATTATTATATTTGCAGATTGTAATATTTTCTCTGCAAATGAAGCAGGTTCTGCCAACGGCTTATTATAAAAAGTTTGAAACGTTCTTTCCCCAGACCACCCCGCTGTAGCCAGGATGTGGTCTATTGGTACGTCCATTCTCTTAGCCGCCGACGTGGATGCTGCCCTGGTGGAGTGAGATTTATACATGTTAGTATTTATACCAGCGGCTTTCAGCACCTGCTTGAGCCATCTTGAAATGGTTTGGCTCGTTACCCGGCCATAAGGTTTCTTGTGGTGACCCATAAGGCTTTTTCTCTCCCTCGATGGATTTTAGTTGTGTCAATATAGTTCAGTAGGTGGGTCATGGCACATAACCGTGGTTCTGGTGGGTAGGCCCGAAATTCCATGACTGGATTTGATGTTCCTGGCCTGCTCTGTTTGACCAGCCCCTGGATAGTAAATGAGACATGGTCTGGAGTTATGATCATGTTGTCCAGTCGTAATAGGTGAAGTGACTGGACTCTTTGTGCTGACACAAGTGCCATCAGCATGACCGTCTTCAGAGTTAATCATTCCAGGGTGAGGGACCTGGCTGGTGACCATCCCCTGAGGTATGTCAGGACCACACTGACATCCCAGATATGGGTGTACCTTGGTCTAGGGGGATTTGAGTTAAATATCCCCCTCATGAGCTTGATCACCAGTGGGTGGCATCCCATGGCCTGTTGCCCTGGTGCCTGAATTAAATAGGCAGACAGAGCACTTCTGGCTGTGTTAATGGTGCTGTAGCTGAGTCCTTCATTATGGTGAAGGCCTGCCAGGAACTCCAGTACATTGGTTACTGTTGTGGTTGAGTAAGTGGTTCCTGTATCCGAACAGTATTTCTCCCACTTCTTGATACTTGATAAGTATTGTTTCCTTGTGGATACACGGTGGGATGGTGTTGATGGTGTTTTCTGACAATCCCAGGCCCAGCTGAGGCCTTTTCGAAATCTGCAACCCAGGAGTTTAATTATATCGTGGCATGGGTGGCTTATGCCAGATACTGGGTGGGTTAGCAATTCTGGGCTACTGGGAAAAGTCATTGGGGTCTTGACGAACATGTCGAGGAGCACTGGGAACCATGGCTGTGTAAGCCAGTCGGGTACTATCAAAATACCTGAAGCAGAGTCCATTTGTATTTTGCGAAGTATCCTTGTGAATAGGTACTGAATAGTAGGCATCTTTTGAATCGATGCTTGCCATAAAGTATCCTTTGGAAATCAGATGTTTGGCAGTCACAAATGTTTCCATTTTAAAGTGTATATACTTAACGAAAGTATTCAATGTAGTTAAGTCAATGATGATGCGACATCCACCATCTTTTTTGGTTTTGGTAAATATATTTGAAACAAATTCCAAAGGTTCATGTTCAGATTTCTCAATAATTCCCTTTGTATGTAACCTCACCAGTTCTGCTTGTCCCTCCAGTTTTTCTTTTAGTGAGAGGGTAAAACCCCTTTGGGGTGCATGCTGAACTGGTGGCATGTTTTCTTGAATAAATTCAATTTTATATCCTCGAATACTGTTAAGTATATAACTATCAAGTGTGATAGTCCTCCATGCTTCCATGAACAGGTGTAGTCTCCCCCCTGTTAGCACAATTCCCCCACCTTTTAGGTACTGGTAGGAACCAGACCCACCTACCTCCATTGTTATTGGTGTATTTATTTATTCTGTTTCTGGTTCCTTGTCTGTCGGGGTGGTGCTGTGTGGGGGTGGCGCATTTTCCATGGGGCCTGCTCTGGGCCCTGGCCTAAAAAAGGCTTCCAGGGAATGTGTGCGTGCCCCAAGCTTTCACCAGTCCCATGGAGTTGACGTCGACTGGTGGATGCGATGGGGTACTGCCGTCTGGGTTGAGTGTTTCTGCTCGTTCCGGGTCCTGCCCTCATGATGCCAAATGCTTTGGATTCCTCATCCAGGCCTTTGACTTGTTTGGGCAAGTCCTTGCCAAATAGCAGGATCTGTGGTTCTGAGACCGGTGTTCTGCACAGTCCTGCGAATTTCGGATTGAGGGCAGGTCTTATTGCTTCCTTACGGAGGTTGTTAATCTCGTACTGTGTGTTACACAGTAGAGCCAGGGTATCTTACTGATTAGTTGTCATGTCTACCCCGTCCACGGAACGAGCATAGGGGGTGATAGCCAACGTCAGGAGCTTCAATATTCGCTGCAGTTTCAATTCTTGGGTTCTGATACCCTGCCCAATGTACCCCCAGATTTGGCTGTTGACAGCAGGTACATTTAGCGAAATGCAGTTTTCAGGAGGCGTGTAGAGGTCCAACGCCTCATTGACTACCTGTTCTTGCAGTGGTTTAAATGACAGGTAGTCAATGCTGGCCGCCAGTTTCGTCTGTAACGGCTGCCCCGCTCGCGGTGTTGCCACGTTGCGGTTCACCACTCCCAGCAGCTCTTCCTGTTCCTGTACCCCGTGCATACTCCCGATATCTTCGGCCAGTGACCCCTGTTCTGGACCAGCCCAGTCCTGGTCGCCAACGCTCCACTCTGCTGAGGGAGATGCGATGGCCAGTGCGTGGTAGTGCACTGGAGCGGGAGTGCCTGTGCTCCCTTGGTGAGCTTGCCCCATCTCCCGGGGCAAGTCTCGCTGGAACATTTGCTCCATGAGCCTCTCCATTCGGCTCAAACGGCCACCTTTGCCGCTCTCGGGCGGTGAGTCTTTCGTACCGGACTGGTCTGAGTATACCGGCCGGTCCGACTTCCGTTTTGCCTTACCTCCAGCCCGCTGCTGTTGTTCAGGCTGTGCTAGAGGCGCTGGGCTCGGCTTGGAATTGGTGTTGGTGACTGTGGACCGCAGCGTGTGCGGTCCAGGTGCCGCCGGTCGCCCCCAACTGATGAAACTCTCCTGTTCCATCGGAGTCGAATGGGGAAATGACCTTTCTTGCTTGTTTTCCCTTGTTCATCCTGTGAGTGTACAAACAAGAACAAGGGTTTCGAAAACACGACCTCAGAGTAAGTTACTTACCTGGAGGTCCCGTTTTTTAAACTTCTAGCGTGAGCGCTTGTACTCCCGTTCGTCGCTGTTGCACTGCGTGAGACGCTATGTCGCGCATGCGTGCTGGACGGGGTCTTCGCGTAGTCACTCACGTGACTCCGAAGTAAAATGTTTTATTCTTACTTGTTTACTGTATATCGTGTTGTTACTTGCGGGTGAAGCACCAAGGCAAATTCCTTGTATGTATATTCAATTCAATTCATTCTTTTTTTTTACGTTGATGGGCTATGTGAAAATAATTGAAAAAAGATGATTAATTTTATTAAGGGACTTTGACACTCAGTTTACTAGTTCCTGTTTGTTCTTAACACTGCTATTCTGTTGCCCCTTCAGCACAATTTGAACATAAGCAGCAGCAATTTGTCCATACCCTGAAAACATTTACCAATGTGTGAAAGCAGCATGCATTAGTCATCCTTGGATGCTCTTAGACTGTATGGTTTAAATAAAGGTCATTGAAGACCTTTGAATTATATTTAATCAAACTTTATCGGAATTCAATATTATATCTTGCACTAAATGTTGTACCTTGTACCCTTTATCTGTGCACTCTGGATGGCTTGATTGTATTCATATATAGTCTTCTTTAACTGGGAAACACGTAAACAAAACCTTTTCACTGTACCTATACACTATCTGTACACATGACAATAATAAGCTAAACTAAAACTAGACTTGCTCCTGTGTTCCTGAAACATTACAGGTTTTATCAGGATAGTGTTCCATTGTTATGCCTAGTACTGAATTTTAGATTGTTGGCTCAGCAACTACGAGGGAATGGTGGTATTGATTTTGCTTTCTCAAGAATTTCCCATCAGTCGCATCTATCAATGGTGTTATGTAAGGACCTGTCTGTGGTAACTAGTTTCAACTTATGTTTACACAAGGAACTGCAGATGCTAAAATCTTGCATAGAACACAAAGTGCTGGAGTAATACAGCGTGTCAGGAGGATATGGATAGGCATCAATTTGGCTTTCAGACTTTCAGCTCTGGCTTGGATATATGATGTCGCCATCACGGAGATTTGGTTGTGTGAGGGGCAGCGACTAGCAGCTTAACATTCCAGGGTTTCGATGTTTTGGACGTGATAGAGAGGGAAGAAGTGGAAGAGTTGCTCTCCTAATCAGGGAGAATGGCTTGGCGGCTCTCAAAGAGGACTGCAGGGTTCACACTCTAAGGTAATATGGATATGTAATTCCGGTCTAACCATACCCCCCCTTAGTCTGGTTCAGTCAAACACCGAATACGAGCACTGGACATCCAACTCTCTTTTATTGTGCATAATACCAATACCAATACAATACCTATCCCAATACCACGGGACTGATCCTTGTCTCTACGCACTCGAGCGCAACAACCTCGCGCAAATAGAACATACCCCAGAAGATCGGCACACCCCAATGTGCTCCCCACTCTTTTATACCTTTACAGACCCTTGGCGTGAAAATACATGGGGTGGCAACCCCTACAAACCAATTACCGATACGGGCTGCAAAATACATTGAATGACAGTTCCCTAACCCAATCATACAATACTCATAACATAGTTTCAACACAAAGCACTTAGTGGGAAACACTTATGTTAAGTAAAGAAACATCTCTAGGTAAAGAAAACATCTTTGATAATGCCCCTCTCCTGGACCAATCACAATTAGCAGCAGGAAGATTCTGCAACATAATTCTACCCCATCATTTCCCCAACTAATCACAAACATGCTTTTGCACCAGGGCCTAGCTCCTTCTGCAAAATCTCATACATATTAACAATTGCAGGCCATCTAGACAGCAACCTGTATTCAACCCCTTCCCAGGACACAGACTTTCTGCGGCCATCCATACCTCATGGTCCTGCAGCTTTTTGCTAAAGATGCCAAGCAGGTTTTACCGATCTTTTAAACAGGCATCTTCCATTTTCTCAAGTACCCAAAATGTCTGATATTAACAGATAGAGCTCTAAAATAAAAAAGATGCAATCAGTCAAATATTCTCATATTTGTTCATCTCTCGTCACGTGTGTTTCCTTGCTATGTGTTGCATGCCACGGGGCGGAAAACCTTGGGGGACCAGAGGGGACACCCCCCCCCCCCCCCATTTTTGAGAGGTGGGGGACATCACCCCAAGTTTTGTAATCCGGATTTTAAAACGCGGTGATATCTCCACTTTCCACAAGACAGTGGGGGTGGGACTGCTGATCGAGGGCGCCGATTGGATGAGAGAGACGTCGGTCAGCAGGCAATGGGGGTGGGACATGATGATTCAGTGCGATCATTGGACGAGGGAGGAGTGGGGAGGGGGGTTGGGACTGAGGATAGAGTGCAGTGATTGGAAGAGGGAGACGTGGCGCAGACCTGCGCCTCATCCGCAGCCAGGATCGATCCCGGCCGGCTCTCCGGTGCTGTCCTGTTTCCACCCGAGTGCCCCCCACCCATGGGTGGCCAGAGACGTCGGGCCAGAGCAGAGCTGTACCCCCAGGCCCACAGCCAGCGCAGAGAAGCAGCGCTAAACCCAACTCAACTCTGCCTGTCCCACCAGGTTAACCCTCCTGGGCTTGCGGGAAATATGGCCAGCGCGGAGAAGCAGTGCTGGTGTCCCGTCAGTCCAGGCAGGGCTGTAGATTAACCCGGCGAGACAGGCAGAGTTGAGCTGCATTTAGCACTGGATTGAGCCTCCGAAGCCTCTCGCATGTGAGTGTGCGCATGCGCGCGGGGCCGCCAAAAAATTGTGTCCCCCGGTCCCCTCCATGTTTTGATAGCGAGTTCCGTGCCTGCTAGGTAAGGCAGCTCTTCTTGGTAAGTACTGGCAGAACAACAGACCTGTCTTCACAACCTCATTCAGTTTATACATTTACTTATTTTGAAAAGTTTTTTTGAGGAGGTTTTTGACTTATTAGTTATTAACCTAACATCATAAATTCTGGGCTACAACCACTGTTTAATTATGAACTTAATTCCTTAATTCACAGAATAGCATTTAACTGGTAACGCATGGTACATACAGGCTGTGCCTGCAAGAAAATGTTTTGTTCCATTTAATATAAATGTAATATTGGTAACCAAAACTAAGAAGCAGAAACAGTTTAATACAGAAAGTTGCTTTGTGCTTATATAATTAAAAATCATGTTATCAGATTGTGATGTAAGACCCCAGAAAAAAATGCAGCTTGCTTGCCACCTTCAGTTCATTGTTGGTTTTACAGTCTTAAGGGCCTGTCCCACTTGGGCGTCATTTGCGCCTCATTTACGCGACATCATTTACGCGTCACGATGCACGACGCACACATGATGCGCGCATGTCATGCATTTGGCGCAACGTGGTGCGTCGTAGGCAGTGACGGGCGGTCGCGCATGGCGCCCCAGGATTTTGGGATTCACAAAATGTTTGCACGCCACCTGCGTCAAGGTGTAGGTGTTGGATCTAGTGCAGTTGCAGGGGAATGTACATATCTGGGCAGGGGGGTCGTTTTGGTGGGAAGTGATGAGATAACCAGGGAGTTGCGGAGGGAACGGTGTCAGCGCAAAGTGGAAAGGGGTGAAAAGGGGCATTTATTTGGCCCAGTTGTTTAACATTTTTAGTACTCATTCCAGTTTCCATCACTTGCCCTCTTCCTATCACCGCAACATAATTCTGCATTAAGATGCACGGTCACTCGATTCTCTTCTATTCCAAAGTATATAACTGAGAATAAATATTGGTTAAATAAATGTGAAAATTGAACTAAAGCAAACTAATTAAGCCTATTCTGAACTTCAACAAGAAATCTCATGTTTGTCCTATGAGTGAGAAGCATAGACTGTTTGAAGTAGGAAACGGGTATGAAAATGGGGTTGCTATGTGGCTTTCTGACATTGGCTTGCAGTTCTTATCTGTATTTCCATTATATTCAATTAGCCTATAGAAACGTTTTATTCATTACCAAACTAAATATGAACAAAACCTTTTTGTGACTTGGTAACCCTTGAAGCAGAAGTTGTATTAGAATTGCTCACACCCCGCATTACTACAATGTTGATCAACAGGTATTTACAACAACAAACCGAATAAAAAGGTGAAAGTGCAAAATGCGGTCAATAACTTTGTATAAAAACATATAAATGTCTCTTTCCAACTTTAGATACCATCCCACATGATGAAATAAGAAACACTATATCTCACATTTCAGAAAAAAATTAAAAAATTTCCCCTCCCATGGAAAAGCTATGACAGCTGAATTTGTTTCCTGCTGCACTTTTATCAAAGCAAGTTAATCAACATTCTTTAATGTGGATGTAATTGATTGATAGCAATGAAAAGGAAAAAAAACACATTTTATTCTACAGGTGCACAACCTTTTATCCGGTGTTCCGGAAACCGAAAAACTCCGAAAACCGGCCATTTTTCCAGGATGTCGTCTGCACACCAAAGTTCGCGTTTGGCGCCAAACTTGACCCGAAACGACCCACGGTTAACCCAGGTCTGTACTACTGTAGCGGCTGCCTCCTCCCCAGAGACCGGGGAGACACTTAAACATCTGTAAATCATTGCTTAAATGTTAGTCAGTTAGTTTGGAGGGCTTTTATGTGAAGGGGGGTGAAGGGGTAAACTTTAATTCTTAGTCCCCTACCTGGTCGGGGAGGCGGGGAGCGGTCAATGCCTTACCGGGTCGCTGTGCAGTAAGCTCCGCAGCGCTGTGGCCACCAACTCCCAGCTGGGGCTGCGGGCGTCCGGCGCTGCAGGCGGCGGCGGTTGTAGCTCCGACCCCGGCAACTCTACCCCTGGCTGCGAGGCGCTCCAAATCCACCGCCGCCCGCGGCCGGACGCCCGCAGCCCCAGCTCCGCGAATGTTGGGAGTCGGCGGCGTCGCAGCGCTGGGATACCAGCGGGAAGCGGGCAATGCCTTACCGGGTCGCCGTGCGGTAAGCTCCGGAGCGCTGTGGCCGCCGACTCCCAACATTCGCGGAGCTGGGGGCTGCGGGCGTCCGGCCGCGGGCGGCGGTGGATTTGGAGCGCCTCGCAGCCAGGGGTAGAGTTGCCGGGGTCGGAGCTCCAACCGGCGCCGCCCGTGGCCGGACGGACCCCCAGCTCCGCGATGTTGGGAGTCGCCGACCAGGTAGGGGACTAAGAATCAAAGTTTCCCCCTCCACCACCACCACCACAACCACATAAAATCCCTCCAAACTAACTAACTAACATTTATGCAATGATTAACAATGATTCCCTGGTCTCCGGGGAGGAGGCAGCCGCTCCAGACTTTTCAAGCCGCCCGCGCTACCTTCCTAATCTACGCTAAAAATCTTCCATTCGGAAATACGAAAATGTCCGAAATCCGACAAGTGTCTGGTCCCAAGGCTTTCGGATAAAAGGTTGTGCTTCTGTATATGCATGAAGAAACTGTAATGACTAACTCATTTTTAAATTACTTCAGAGCAATACATTATTTGGGATTGTTTTATGTAACAACAATATTGCTGCAGAATTATCAAAAGGGAAAATCTTTACACTTAAATATAACTAATTAGTTTGTGGACTTCTATGAGGGGGGATTCTAATATAAACTATTCTACTGTACTATTAGAGGTAATCGATTTCAAACGAGGTATTAAACCATTTGCTCCACATTGCGAGAACCATTAATAACAACATATTTGAAGCACACAGAATATTTTAAAACAATAGATGAGACAAGTGAAACGTGGAGACTCTGGAGACAGTAATTGTAAGGATGGTTTATCTGTTCCATTCTTTTATCTATCACCCCTTAGTTTTGCCCCTGACCCTATGCTGCTTTCCTGCAGGTCTTGTCCCTTAACTGCAGTGCAGTTGCACAGCCAATATCTGGCATTTCAATCTTTACACGTATGGGTAGTCAATTGGAGGGCATCTCCTGTGTCTTCTACATGCATCCTTTTAATGAAGAGTTCATCTGGTAGCCATAAGTGATAGCTCTGGCACGTTTTACCTAAAGCTACTGTTGCCCCACATGCCAGCTCGGAGTCTCTAAACGCATCACTGATCCAAAGGTAACTTATGCATCTAAGTTTAACTGGTAAAACATAGCTATTAACCACAAAACTGTACCGTGGAAGGACCATAGACTACCCCACAGAGCCTTAGCATTGGCTGCACCAAGCTTCAACGAGCCACTCAGCATTATGTCACTGTATATTGGTATACGTGACAATAATAATAATATAATGGCATCTTTTTGAAAAGATGATAGCTTGGAATCACTTCTTGTTCAGAAGGATGTAAAACAACCCACACAATTATTTGACAAAGAGCAATCACTCAAACAAAAACAAATTAACGAGCTGTTTGTTGCATGTGGGATCACGCTGTGATCAAATTGCCTGAGTGTGTAATAATTAAATTGATTGTGAGATCAAGAAGGGACAGTGCATCACAGTGAAAGGAAGTCAATTATGGCAAGTCTCTTGCCATAGAGAGAGTACAGAGAAGGTTCACCAGACTGATTCCTGGGATGGCAGGACTTTCATATGAAGAAAGACTGGATAGACTCAGCTTGTCCTCGCTAGAAATTAGAAGATTTAGGGGGGATCTTATAGAAACTTACAAAATTCTTAAGGGGTTGGACAGGCTAGATGCAGGAAGATTGTTCCCAATGTTGGGGAAGTCCAGAACAAGGGGTCACAGTTTAAGGATAAGGGGAAGTCTTTTAGGACCGAGATGAGAAAAAAACATTCACACAGAGAGTGGAGAATCTGTGGAATTCTCTGCCACAGAAGGTAGTTGAGGCCAGTTCATTGGCTATATTAAGAGGGAGTTAGATGTGGCCCTTGTGGCTAAAGGGCTCAGGGGGTATGGAGAGAAGGCAGGTACAGGACACTGAATTGGATGATCAGCTATGATAATATTGAATGGCGGTGCAGGCTCGAAGGGCTGAATGGCCTACTCCTGCACCTATTTTCTATGTTTCTATGTGACTCTGATTAGAGCTCTTTTGATTGACCCACATTAATGCCGCAACCATATTTGACAATAACATTTCATGATTGAGCTCCTCGATAAAGTCTGACATAGGTTGTTACATAAAACAAGTTGGGGGTGGAACATACTGGAATAGATATGTGTTTAAAGGAAAGAAGGCAAACAATTGGAATAAAGAGGTCTTTTTCAAGTTGGCAATGGCTGCTGGTGGGCTGCAACAGGGATTTGTTATGGCCATTGTCAAGAAAATAGTTAATCCTGATTGAAGTAACTGTAGAGGGGTCTCCTGTCTCTCACAAGGAAAGTTATGAAGAGCTTTCCTCACTCACATCCACCCATTGACTGAACAATTGTTCCTGAAGTCGCAGCATAGATTCCCTCAAATCTTTGTCTCTATCTGCTACATGATAGCATGCAACTCGTGATCTTAATAAATAGATCTGCACAGACCCAATAATGTCAAACAAATCTGCAATATCACTCAACACATTTTTCTGTCGATCTCAATGAAATGCTTAATCTCCAACAAGTTTCCTGCTGGATTGCATATTTGGAGACCAAGCTACAAAGCATTGTTCATTGAAACACGAGGGAATGGGCATAACCTAATTATTTAAACCTTTCAAAGATACTCGGTGAATGAAAGCAAGTGATCCTCACCTCTCAAGCGACTGTCTGAGAAGAAGACAGGAATTAGCACTGCTCCCACAGCTTTTCATAGATTTGTATCAGATATGGATGATAAATATAGCATTTTATAAAACAAAGCCAGGAGAAAAAAGGGGCTGTGAAGAGGATGCAGAAAAGGTAATTGAACCATAAGGAGAGTGTTGCATCTTATTGTACAAAATTATGAAGTTATTCACTTTAGAAAGAAAAGAAAACCATCGTTTACTGGAGTGAAAAAGCAGTCAATGTTACGAGACAAGTATTGTGCTAGTTTAGCCAAGTGTTGTGCTAGTGTGTAAGCTTGTAAAATCGGTTTGGATTCTCCTTTCCCTGCCAAACCTGTTGCGTGTCCTCTTTTTTTCTCTCCCTGGATTTCCCTCAACCTCTCTACAACCTCAATACTCCTTTCATTTTCTTGATTAGAGCTTCAATATCTCTTGTTCATAAGTTATAGGAGCAGAATTAGGCTATTCAGCCCATCGTATACTTAGCCATTCAATCATGGCTGATCTATTTTTCCCTTTCATCTTGTTATTACGGGTTCCCTACTGCAAAAATTGTGGCTCTGAACTCTCACTATCTCACTTTAAAAAGGATGTTGGATGTTTGCATGAGGTGGGATTGTTTGAATGAACATATTTGCATAATCAGTAACTTAAAGAATCCGTTTCCAGCTCAGTGTAAAGTTTTAAAGTCTTCTTGAAACGCATATGACTGGGTTTAAAGCCATTCTGATTAGTCCCTGAATTATATTTTGACTTCAGATTTTAGACTTTAGAGATACAGCGTGGAAATAAGCTCTTCGGTCTACCGAGTCCACGCCGACCAACCATCACCCCATACACTAGCTAGCACTATCCTACACACTAAGGACAATTTACAGAAACGTGTGGGAGGAAACTGTGGCACCCAGAGAAAACCTACGCGGTCACAGGGTAGACATGCAAACTCCATACAGACAGCACCCGTAGTCAGGATTGAGCCTGGGTCTCTGGTGCTGTAAGGCAGCACCTCTACCACTGCACCACTGTGCTGCCATTAACATCTTTTTTCTTTTATATATATATATTCCATGGGTGATGGCAAAGGGGTTTACACTGTTTCAAGCCCCTTAGTGGTGGAACAGTTTCTTGCTCATTTAAATTATGTAAATTCTCTCTTTTAAGACATTGCATGAAATTCTGCAACTTTATTGTTACACTGTACATCAGAAAGAGGAGATATTCATCAGCAGGAAGAAAGTTAATTGATTTTTTTGCTTTGTCTCAAATATTTGTTTTCAAAAATGTATTTTATTCCTATGATTCACAAAGATTTAACCTACAAGGTATTGATATGTCACCTTTCACAAAACAAGATATATCATTTCATTTGCTTTATATTATATTTTCTTTATTTCAGCACAACATCAATGTTCCTTCTATATATATATTCCATGAGTGACGTTCAAGGGTTTTTACCCAGTTTCAAGCCCCTTAGTTGCAGAGCAGATTCAAATTGTTAACATTCCCCATGGAACTCCATTGAAACTACAGAGTCAAGGGAACCTAGAAGCAGAAGACATTGGGTTAAGGTGAGAGGGGAAAGATTTAATAAGACCCCAAGGGGCAACTTTTCCACGCAGAGGGAACAAGATGGAATGAGCATATTGGAACATCGGCTCATATGGAAGGAGCAGAGGAAGTAGTTGAGGCAGGTACGATAACAACATTTAAAAGACATTTGGGCAGATACATGGATGGAAAAGTTAAAAAGGATATGGGCCAAACATGGGCAGGTAGGTCTAGTGTAGATGGGGCATCTTTGTCCCCATGGGCAAGTTGGGCTGAAGGACCTGTTTCCGTGTGCTGCGATTCTTTTGTTGCAACAAGTTTGAGTGCCCCAGTCAGAATCGTTTGGTCAGATCAAGGTGCATTCCTTACTGAGTTGATAATCTTCCAGGATTATTTGATAAAAATACAAAGGGCACAAGGCACTCAGTGGGTCAGGTATCATCTGTAGGGGAAATGGACGTGGTTTCAGATCAGGACACATGTTCAGACTCAAGAGGCAATGTTTCAGGCAACAGGCCATGGGAACCATGATGCCCCCACCTACGTTAGTCCCACATGCCCATGTTAAGCCCATATCGCTCTAAACCTTTCCTATCCATGTACCTGTCCAAGTGTCTTTTAAATGCTGTTATAGTACCTTCCTCAAATACCTCCTCTAGCCACTCGTTCCATATACCCACCACCCTCAGAGTGAAAAAATTGCCCATCGGGTTCCTATTAAATATTTCCTCTCTCACCTTAAGTCCCTTCTTCAGACTGACAAATAACGTTTCAGGTCAGGACCCTTCTTCAGACGTGTCTCCAGCATTATTTGATGTTTGTCTCAGTGCGCATCCTCTGGAGCTGCCTACAGAGCAGAAATAGAGACAAAACAAAGTTAACACTTCAGTCCAACTACTTATCACAACTGGGAAAAGTTAGGATCAAATGTGTTAAGCTGTGAAGGACCGGGAAAGTTGGAGAGAACAAAGGGAATGCCTGGGAGAGGTTGGAGAACAAGAGAGTTGATGACAGAGTTGGTGGTGGTGCTGGTTGAGAGAGGGTGGTGAAGGTTTGTTAATCTCATCTGGAGATTAACAACCCCTTTGTGTTGAAAGCATATTCTCTAAGAGGGTACTGGATGACCCTCTCATCCACAACACCACTGTCTCAAGTTCTGTTGCTGAGTCTGAGCTTGGAGGGCCCTTCTGACCAAACAAGATCGATGTGTGTTTGAAGGTTCTGGTGAATGGGGAATTCTGCCAAATGGCATGGTAATCTATTGGGTGAACTATGCCATGATCTACTCTCAAAGAGCCTCAATTACATTTTATACTACACAGAGCCTTGCTTAATTGGTGTGGAACAGTGGTCTTCAACACAAGCTTTTCTTCAAAGGGCATATAGAAGGGCATGGACCTACTGAATGGAAAATCCAGTGGTAACATAACCAGACATAGAACATAGAAATGTACACTGCAGAAACAGGCCCTTCGGCCATCAATGTGCATGCTGAATATGATGCCAAACTAACCTAATCTCCTCTGCCTACAAGTGATTCATATCCCTCCATTGTTTGCATATCCATGTGCCTATCTAAAAGCCTCTTAAATGCTACTATTGAATTTGCCTCCACTACCACCCATGACAACATGTTCCATACACCTACCTAGCTGTGTAAAAAAACTTGCCCCGCACATCATCTATAAACATTGCCCCTCTCATCTTAAAACTATGCCTATCCTTAGCACTGCTGGGAAGATATATGAATTCAGTGTATAGCACCCTTGTCATATTTGTAATCAGGGTGTACATACAATTTTCCCACCCATAAATGGCCATCAGTACGAGGTACATCTTTTGCAGGAAGAAACTCCAGATGCTGCTTTATACCGAAGATAGACATAAAAAAGGCTGGAGTAACTCAGCGGGTCAGGCAGCATCCCTGGAGAAAAGGAATAGGTGATGTTTTGGGTCGGAATCCAAAATTGTGTCTATCTTCGGATCTGAAGAAGAGTTCCGACCCAAAATGTCACCTATTCCTTTTCTGCAGAGATGCTACCTGACCAGCTGATTTACTCTAGCATTTTGTGTCTATTTTTGATATAAACCAGCGTCTGCAGTTCCTTCCTACACATGATAAATGAGGTTTGTTTGTTGTTTCTGGCAGTAACAGAGAAGAGACAGTGAGAGGGCAGTAAGCAGCAAGGCTTACTGCTTACCGCCCTCTCGTGAGGCCTTGGCCAGAACAAGAGAAGTTGGTATAAATGTCAGATTCCCGGAGGAAGCAAAACATCAGTCACTTGAAGTGGACTCCTGTAACTGCAGCAAGAATCCATTTAATTGAGAATAAATCAACATTAAAGCAGAGTGTAAAGATAGTTTTTATTAACTTCACACATAAAAATTGACCAGGCCTCATAACGCAGGATACTGCTGGGACAAACAGGACTTTTCAATTAATTATTGAAACAAGCTGTGTGATGTAAGGAAATTAGACCAATTTATTCATGCAAAGACACAGACACAATTAACTGATCTTAACCAAGGAAGTGGCTAAAGTGATCAGCCACTCGGTGACATGGGTTTGATCAAATCCAATTGTTCTGTCCAACTTACTCCTATGTTCAGGCTGATAATGAGAATCGCTTATTGCCATGAGGTATAGAACAGTACTGCACTTCAACAGGCTCTTTGGCCCACAATATCTGTGCCGAACATGATGCCAAGTTAAACTAATCTCCTGCCTAAACATGATCCATATACCTCCATTCATAGTCATACAGTACAGAAACAGGCTCTTCAGCCCAACTCGTCCATGCGACCAAAATGCCTCATTTAAGCCAGTCTCATTTGCCCATGTTTGGCCCTATAAACCTTTCCTATCCATCTGCCAGTCCAAGTATCTTTTAAATGCTGTTATAGTATGTGCTTCAACTTCGTCCTCTGGCAGCTTATTCCATATATCCACCACTGTCCATTCCCTATATATCCATGTGCCGATTTAGGTACAGGATACCGAGTTGGATGATTAGCCATGATCATATTGAATGGCGGTGCAGGCTCGAAGGGCCGAATGGCCTACTCCTGCACCTATTTTCTATGTCTATGGTTTAAAAGCCTCTTAAATGACTGGCAACAACCAGGGTTACACAGCACCTGGAGCTGTCCCCACAGTTTTGAGCATGCTATAAAAATATCAATCCATCAACCACTCAAACTGCTAATCAACCCAGAACCTTTCTCATAAATACACCATTTGTGGAATAATTGTCAAAACATCAAACAAAATGAGGAAACAATAGACTAACTGGCCCTGGCGTGTAAAGGATGGATTTATAGCACAGTCAGACAAAAATTAAGGTAAAGATGCTAAAATTCACGTGGGAATGGTGTAAACCAATGGTCATGGATGTGATTGTTGGTACATCAAGGAACACATTTTTGTAACTTAGCATGGAACTGCAGAAAGGACCATGCACAGTGACTATTTCAGTTATCACTGAGGTGAGTACTGTTAAAAAATGAATAGAATACATGAGTACATGACTGAGGTTTAAAATTAAAGTGACCAGCAGAGGGAAGGAACAAAGCGGGAACAGGCTTGGGGGGACTGCCTTGAAGAACAATAGACAATGGAAGACCCGGCGTGGGGGAACCGCCGTGAGGGAAGTGGGAGAGAACAAAGGGGGAACTGGCGCAGGGAGGGGGGTTTCTGTAACTTTGTAAGCGCCCTTAGTGGTGCCTATTTACATACCATGGCAAGGCATGCAAGCAAAGAATTTCACTGTGACTTGTCATATGCGACAATAAAATATATTCTATATACATCCTGGTCACCCTATATGGTTAAATAAGTCTGTTTTTGAACAGTGTGTTCTGTGTGAAAGTTGTTAGTTAAATGTCCAGTGTCTTGTCTACTTGTTTGTTCAGTCTTTAGTCTTTTAGTTGTAATTCCATCCTTTTTTTTGTTTTGTTAGTTATGACATGTTCAGTTTTAGGAAGATGGATCTCTATAGGAGCAGTGAGACAATGTTGTCCCTCACATTTTCTGGAATTCTCTATTGTGGTTCTACCCAACCTTTAGAATGTCAGAGGACAATGTTGTTCTAGAATAAATATCAACCAGAATATAAATAATTACACTCTGAATATTTCCTTGTACCTATATCACATCGTAGGTTAGGTAATCTCTTTTTATAACCTCATTTCTTAATTGCATTAGCTATTAATTATGCCTCAGTGTAGCAATCTCATCACACATCATAGGTATGTAACAAACATCAGTACAACTTACCTTCAGCAGCGCTGCAGTTCTGCCACTGGCCACCGTGTAAGCGGCAGAAGAGGCGGGCGGAGGAGAACGCGGCCCGGGCGGGGGAGCGGGCTGAGAGGCGGGGGGGTTTGGCGAGGGCGGGGGTTTGAAAGGGGATGCCGTTTTAGGGTGCGCGGCATCCTGCCTTGTTGAAGTCGATCTTTGTCAGGCTGTTTAGCTGCTGAAGACTAATCGATCTGACTTGCGTTTTATCAAGTTTTTTAAAAACATCGCTGGATAATTTAATTGCTGGAGTAAATTAAAAGTCGACTTCTAACGCCGTCAACGCCGACAATGGGACGGACCTCACGTACGGGACAAAGCAAGGTAAGCCATTTATTTTACATATAAACGTGCTTCTTAGGATTACTTTAATCCAAATTTTACGTTGCGAAAAGGTGATTTAGGCCCCGTACGAACCGGCAGTGTTTTTCCTGCCGATATAAAGTTTAAATTCACCGCAAACTGCAACGTTCCAATCGATCCCGTTCCACAAAATCCCACTCGCAAGATGATTAAAATCAAAGGTCTTATAGCAGAGCAAGATGGGTTACTCTCACGCAAACGTGTAGTACGCTCATGGGCGGATTCATGGGTGATTATAGGACTCATTTTAGCAACCAGTCCCCGCCACCTTGTTCCGCCATCTTGCTCCGCCATCTTGTTCCACCATCTTGCTTCCGGCCAAAGATCGGATCTTTGTTACCGCAGTGGGGTGAGGGAGTGTGCGGCCCGGGGAGAGGGAGTGCGCGACCCGGGGAGACGGAGTGCGCGGCCCGGGGAGAGGGAGAGGGAGTGCGCAGCCTGGGGAGAGGGAGATGGAGTGTGCGGCCCGGGGAGAGGGAGAGGGAGTCGGTTGCGGGGGCCCGGAGGAGAGGTGGGAGAGGGATGCGGTGTCGCGCAGGCCCGGGCAGGGGTGTGCCGGCCGAATGAGGGGGGGGCGTTCTATGATATTGTTTGTGGGTATATCACAGAGGGCAGAGAATTTAGCGATGAGGCATACCGGGTCTGGTCCCGCGAGGTTTGCGGCCTCTGGTGGGATGGGAGCGCAAATGGGGCGGGAGAGGAGCATAGGAGGGGGGGGGGAGAGACATTGTAGTGTGGGGGCAGGCGAGGGGAGTGCGAGGTCGGGGGGGGGGGGGATAAAAAGTGTGTGACTAGTTGCGGGGAGGTTGACACCATACAATGTTTACTTAACTTTTATTATGTACCCTTGTCTAGTCTGAAATAAAGTTCATCATGGGAGGTCAGAAGGAACATATGATCTACACCTATGTGTTAGTGTTATAACCTGATTTCTTAATTGCATTAGCTATTAATGATGCCTCAGTTAGCAATATCACATCATCATCAGTGCATGCCACTGTGATTATAAATGCATTTTATTCTTTAACAATCAAGAAAACATTAACAGAAATTAAAAGTGAACTAACAGAATTACGGGACAAAGCAAGGTAATCTATAAACCCTAGGACTACTATACCGTCGCGAATGTCAACGAACCGGCAGTTACCCGGAAACTGCGAGTTCGGGTGATTAAAATCGGTTCCAAGATGTTACTACAAAATCAATGCTCAAATTCACTGCTTTTTAGTGAGCCGCCATCTTGCTCCGCCATTTGGTCCACCAAAAGAAATGATTTAAAAAACATTAAAAAAGACAATTACCAGAGTCAAATTTTATTCTTGACAAGAAGTATGAACTGACAGAATTATGAATCTAACCCTATAATCATTATATACATTTTATATCACATTCATGTATGTGTGATTATAAACATTTTATTCTTTAACAAGAATTAACAGAATTATGAACTAACAGAATTATGAATCTAACCCTATTGCCCCACAACATTGATTACACTGCGAGTTGGGTGGGGTCAGGTAGGCTCTGGTTACTAAAATGGGCGGGGAAAAATGCCCAGGATCCCCTCCATAGCGTACTACACGTCAGCCCATTGTATTTCGCAGGTGTAGCCCATCTTGCTCTGCTCAAAGATCTTTGATTAAAATGGCCACTAATTTACGGGAATTAAACACTAAATTCCTTCCATTTGGCCTATAAATTCATGACAATGAGATTTTAAAATCATGTTATATTGTGAAATCTTGTGTGAATCTTGTGTGAATTTAGGCTATTTAAAAATGTTAACCTTTTCTTAAGAAATGGATAGATGTTTAGATCTAGTAATTGGATTTTGTAATTAGCAACAATTAGGTAACTAACTAATTATATGCTTTAATTTCAGGTAATCCAAGTAAGATTGTTTCATATTTGTTTCAGAATGCTTCAATCTATAATAACTGAAAATTTCATTCAGTTCTCTTAATTTTTAAGAAAGTTATGGGCTTTTGGCTGTCCTTGATCACAGCTTTTGAGTTAAGTCAATGGAAAAGCAATAGGGAACAAGATGCTAATTTCTGAGTACGAAAATGGCCATTACTTTTTTAATACTGACGATATGAAAGTGAATTAGGTGTCAAATTCTTCTTCTTTTTATGCTTCATCTGATGGGATAAATTGCAGACTTGATTTTTAAAATCTCAAAATTTTGTAACATTGCTACACATCAGGAACGGTGCTGAGTAAATGATGCACTTTCAAAGGTATCACCTCATAAAGGTGAGGCCACCTGCAAATGGCACATACTAATTCCAAAAGGTTAATATGCAGGTAAAGCAAGTAATTACAAAGGCTGACAGAATGTTGTTGTTTTTGGCTTCAGTTATAAAGAGTATTGGTGAGACCACATCTGGTTGTTTTTGGGAATGTTTGCTTCAGTTATATAGGGCAATGTTGAGTCTACATTTGGAGCTCCGGGCAGAGAAATGTTTTCCTTATTTAAGGATGTAAAACCATTGGATGCAAGTCAAAGAAGGTTTACTAAAGCATACTTCGAATGGATATGTTGTTGTACAAGGAAAGGTCAGGCAAGTGAGGCATATATCCAATAGTTTTGAGAAATGAGAATACATCTTATTGAAACCTGAGCAGTCTTGACAAGGTGAATGAGGAGAGTATGTTGTCTCCATAGAATTAGAGCCACCTTTTAAAAATAAGGAACTGCCCATTTAATACAGTAATGAGGGGTACCTTTTTCTCTCGGATGGGTCATGTCCATAGAATTCTCTTCTAATAAAGGTGTTGAAAGCAGAGTTTTTCAATACTTTTTGAGAAAAGGTAGGAAGATGCTTGTTAAGAGGCAGGCAGATCAGTCACCCAGGGTAGACAGGAATGTCGAGTTGACGTTATAGTTTAATCAAATGTTAATATATTGTAGGTACACAAAAAAGCTGGAGAAACTCAGCGGGTGCAGCAGCATCTATGGAGCGAAGGAAATAGGCAACGTTTCGGGCCGAAACCCTTCTTCAGACTGATCGGGGGCGGGGGTGGGGGGGGGGCGGGGACAAGAAAGGAAAAAGGAGGAGGAGCCCGAAGGCTGGGGGATGGGAGGAGACAGCAGGGGGACTGAGGAAGGGGAGGAGACAGCAAGGACTAACAAAATTGGGAGAATTCGATGTTCATGCCCCCAGGATGCAGACTCCCCAAACGGAATATGAGGTGCTGTTCCTCCAATTTCCGGTGCTGCTCGCTGTGGCCATGGAGGAGACCCAGGACAGAGAGGTCGGAGACGGAGTGGGAGGGGGAGTTGAAGTGCTGAGTCACCGGGAGGTCAGCTTGGTTATTGCGGACCGAGCAGAGGTGTTCGGCGAAACGATCGCCCAACCTCCGCTTGGTCTCACCGATATAAATCTGCTGACATCTAGAGCAGCGGACGCAATAGATGAGGTTGGAAGAGATGCAGGTAAACCTCTGTCGCATCTGGAACGATTGCTTGGGTCCTTGAACGGAGTCGAGGGGGGAGGTAAAGGGACAAGTGTTACATCTCTTGCGGTTGCATAATATATTGTTAATATATTGTATGCTGGAACAGACTTGAGAGTCTAAACAGTCTAAACAGCCTGTACCCACATCTAATTAGAATATTTATGTCTTAGTATGATTTATGTACTGAAAATTGCAAGGAATATGTCAAGGGTATTTTGTTGTCATATGTCCCGAAACAGAACAATGAAATTCTTACTTGTAGCAACACAATAGATGTGTAAACATAGTACTCTGTAAACACCATAATATACAACAAAAAGTTCAGTTTATATATATATTCTCTATCAATGTTAATGTTTGCAGTTCAATTAGTTTGGAACATCAAAAGTATTTGAAACAAGTATAAGATGACAAATAGTAAGGACATAGAATTGTGAGTGTGTACTCTCAACTAAGGATGATATCTACCAGCAGCTTAAACTTGTAATTATGTAGTTCAACATACTGTAAAGTATTTAGAACTGGTGAAGAAATTGTGAAGCATGAGCTAGTCATTTTTTTTGCAAAGCAAAGTGCCACAGGAAGTGTTTGGATAAAAAGGAGGCAATCAGTGTTTAGTAATTTTTGGCCTGGGGTTAACTATCTGTTAGATAGTTGGGAATAAATATTTTTTTCTTCAAAATACATCCATCTGAAAGAGCAAAGGACGCCTTGGTTTATCTCAAGACATAATTAGATCTTATGCTGCACTTTGCAGCAGTTTGTACAGCATAGCATGGGCAGTAAATTCATGTGTACTATGTTTTCCTTGAGTAATTGGTAGTTATTACAGTTCCTATCCATCAGAGTGATAGCTAAAGCAATGGTAAGCAATATATTTTTGTAAACCCAAATAACTATTTTACATATTTTCCATAATCAACAACTCTAACGTATAGTATGCAAACATCATTAACCATGGCCCAAGCTGATATCAACAATGCTGCATGCATATTGTGCAAAATGTCATATTTTAAATAACTAAGTTTGCATTTTTAACTCTGACTAATTCCCACTCCAAGAATTATGCAGTCAAGATTTGCAGAATCAGTGTTTCATCACTAATATTTCTGCATCCACCATGGATGAATTCAGTTTTTGCATTCCCTATCTGAAGCCGCCGACATTTCACTGCTGGAAACAGAGGTTGAAAAAAACATAACCAGTGAAATCTAAATCATCTGATACTCAAACTTACTTAAATTTTCTAGGATTATGAAAACTACAACGTTTCTTAAAACAGAGATATGTCAGTGGTCCTTGAAAAAACTAATTTTATCACTTAACCTCGAAATCTAACCACCATCTCAGTAGCATTCTGGAGGTTTAAGTGTTGAATTTTGCCACTTATTCACTTAAATCTCCCTCAGCATCCTTCCAGCCACAATAAGATATTAAATAATAACAGAGGATTGGGAATCTATAGCAGTCACAAAGGCAGCAGTCACAAATTAAAATATCAAATGAAATATGAAATGTGGTCTTGCGGTTGACAGGCTATTAATAGGATATGTCTTGACATTTTGGAAGTAAATTTTTAATATTATTTATTGAGTAAGAAACATAAAACATCCATCATAACTACATTGTATATAAGGCTTTGGAACTTGCTTCACTTTACAGAGAGGTTCTGATAGGGTGACATACTCTTCATCATCAATATTATTCATTAAAATTAATGCTTCATGATTAAAAATCCAAAAGTAGTTAATTATTTTGTACGTGTGTACAACTTGGTAAAAGAGAAGCTGTAATATGCCCTTATTCAGCGAGGCAGCAATCTATCCGCTGTTGAAAATGATAATCATCTATTTAATAACTTCAAGGTTTGCTTCACTTGGGGTTTGAAAAAAAAGATAACTTCATTCCTCGCGCTTCACATCCGTACAGGATACCATGTTACAGAATGGCATGAGAGCCCCCACAGCTCAGACTAATTGCTGCACAGTGTTTGCAAAGGCAACTCAGTTTCTAAAATGTCACATAAAAATAAACCAGCCCATGAATGAATTTGCTTTTTTTTCCCCACCATAGAGTTGTAGAGAGTCATACACCGTGGAAACAGGCCCTTCAGCCTAACTTGCCCATGCCAACCAATCAACTCTAGTCCCATCTATCCTCTCCATGTATCTGTCCAAATGTATCTTAAAAGTTATTTTAAAAGTTATTAGTTGAGCACCTGCCTCAACTACCTCCTCTGGCAGCTCATTCCTTATACCCACCAGTTCTAAATTTGAACATTTAGAACGAATATTTAAAATGAGTCCACACGCAAATGGGAGGAACAGCACCTAATATTACAACCCAATGGTTAGCTTACAACACAATGGTATGAACATTGAAATCACTAAGTTTATGTAACCTCTACAAAATATCCCCTCCCTTTTCTCCCCCATAACCTGCCGCCTTTAATTTCCTTCCCCATGTCCTCCCCCTCCCTTAAGTCCTGGTTGAACTTGTACCTATTTCTCCCTTCCCCCTCCCCCTCCACCTACATTCCTAAACAATTTGCACCTCGTCAATCCTCTAGCTGTACAATTTGCAACTTTCTAATCCTTTTATTGCACATCTTGCATGTGTTCATCTCTGGGCTCTATCTAAGCATCTGCCTATCAAAAACTCCCCTTGCCTGTGTTCACCTATGAACTGCCTCACTTTGCCTTGCCTCCCCACTCTTCCTGTCACCTGCCATGTTTTGTCCTTCCCTCCCACCCATGCAATTAGTCTGAAGAAGGATCCCAACCCAAAACATCCCTGGTATCCAGTGATGCGGCCTGACCCACTGATTTACTCCAGCACTTTATGTTTTTCCTTGGTAAACCAACCTGTAATTCCTTGTTTCCTCATATCTCGATGGCTCTGAGTGGTGGCGCCATTGAGTGTGGCAGCCTTGCCAGCAGCTGCCTGTTCTTTCATCCTTTTTGTTATTTTTAGTCTGTCAATGTTTGTTTTTGGAGGTCTTTTAGTCTTTTTATAGGTGGGGGTGGTGGGGGGGGGGGGGGGGTGAAGGGGGAAACCGTTTTACTTAGTCACTACCTGGTCTTTCCTCCGCATCTTCGCCCCCTCCTCGCGGCCTATTCTCTGGATTGGCACGGCCTTTCCTGTGGAGACCGGCCAGAGCTTCAGCTTCAGCAGCAGCGCAGCACTGGATTCCATCGCGGAGCGAGTGATGCCTTACCAGGATCACCGTGTTGGAGCTTCGGTGTGCGGGGACTGCTGACTTTAACACTGCGCGGCTTCCAGCCACGGGCGGCGCTGACTTTAACATCGCAGAGCCTGGGTGGGCGACGACTGCGGAAGCCTTAATAGGCCCCGACAACAGGTGAACATGAGGAAGAGGACTGAACTCTGTTGCCTTCCCTCCCAGTGGGAAACGTTGATTCTGCTGTGGGGGGATGTTTTTATGTTTTATGTTAAATTCTATAGCGTTGTGTTTATCTTATTTGTGTGCTGCATGGTAACTCACATTTCATTGCACCAATTGGTGTATGTGACAATAAATGTCCTTTGTCCTTCCTGTGGATTATGATCTCAGAATAAAAGGATGTACCTTTAGAAAGAAGTTGAGGAGGAATTTCTTTAGTCTGAGGGTGGTGAATCTGTGGAATTCATTGCCACAGACAGTTGTGGAGGTCAAGACATTGGGTATTTTAATGCGGAGATTGACAGATTCTTGATTAGTAAAGGCGTCAAAGGTTACAGGGATCAGCCATGATTGAATGGTGAAGTAGACTCGATGGGCCAAATGGTCTGCTTTTGTTCTTGTTCCGGTGGCACCATGGAGCAGTAAAAGGCGCTCCTTTTAGCTCCGCTCCGAAAAATGCGTTCAAACGCATTAAAATACCTGGAAAGAAAAACGGACCGAATAAAAAATACTTACCGGCAGATGTCCGACGTCGCGTAATTGACGTCATCAGAAATCGACATATACCGACTGGATACCGGGTATTTTAAATGAGTAAATGGACTCTGCCGACTCCACCTCAGACTAGACAAAGAACCCGACTGCAGGTTCTTCAAGAGGAAGAGAAAGAAACTTCTGATGAATCTGAGGGAGAATCTGAGGAAGAAGGGCTTATTTCCACCATGGAAGAACAAATACAAGAACAAGAATAAACTTTAAGACGGGCTATGGCAAAAGACTTTGGAGAAATTCTGACTGAAAAGCTGGGAAAGCTAGAAACAAGACGATGTCGGGAATAAAGAAATTTGCGGAAAAATTGACAAACTACAAGTTCGCATTGAAGAGGTAAACACAGTTTTGAAAGGAGAAATTAAACGGGTCGAAGAAGATATTAGCAAAAAGTTGGAGCCCATTCTCCTGACTTAAAAAAAACAAAACAACGCTATCAGAGATCTCAAAGCTACTACTACGGACATATCTGATACAACGCAAAGACTGAAGGAAGATCTAATTGTTTTCGCTTTCTCTTCTTAAGGCACTTTTTATTGTGATATACCAGCAGGATTTTGCAATTGGGATCACCCACCCAACATCCAGAAGGTTGATTTATTGTGTTGCCCCATCTGAAACAAGGGAATCCATGCAAGCTATAATGCAAAACGATCCTCTGAAGAAAACTGGAGGAATTACATTTTGTAGCTGGAATATTAGGGGCGTTAATGAGCCAATTAAAAGGGGTAAGGTTCTTGCCCAATTAAAATCGATTAATGCTGATATAATATTTTTACAGGATACGCAACTCAAAGATCGAGCTCATATCAGGCTGAAGGCTAACTGGATTGGTCAAATATATCACTCCTCTTTTCTCTCCAAAACCAGAAGTACTGCAATTATAAAACGTAAGGGTATACCATTTAAACATAAAACCACCATAGCAGACAAAGATGGTAGGACTCAGAAAATGCGACATATCCGTCTATGAATAAACATAATAAGATAGCAGTATTAAAATTCAAGCTAAATCGAATTCTCTCTGCAAGAGTTATCAGCCTATTTCAAATTACTAAACAGGAAAATTTCTTTCTAGCACGTCAGTTGAGAAAAGCGGAAAAGGATCATACTATTCAATAAATCAGATCAGGTAAAGGTGAATTGTTGACACTTCCAAAAGATATTAACGAAAGATTTGCCCAATTCTATCAACATTTATATTCATCCAAAACATCAACAGAAACGAGAAAAATTACAAACTTCCTTGATAACTGTAACCTTCCGACACTTAATGTGGCGGAGCGAGATGAATTAGGAGCACAGATTACAATGACAGAAATCGAAGAGACTATCAATTCATTGAATAATGGCAAAATACCAGGCCCAGACGGGTTTAATAATGAATTTTATTAACAAAATTAAGAGGTAATCTCCCCGCGTTTACATAACATTTAGATACACGCATTTAAAGAACAGACGTTACCACAAACCTTAGCCGAATCAACTATCACACTTATACCCAAAGAAGATAAAGATCTGGAAGACCCAGGATCATATAGAGCAATTGCCCTGTTAAATACAGATCAGAAAATATTAGCTAAAACCCTGGCAAGAAGATTAAGTAAATACGTTTATAAATTAATACATTCTGATCAAACTGGGTTTATACCCAAGAGCCACTCATTTAACAATTTGAGATGCTTGTTTAATAAAATGAACTCACATAGAACGATAAAAGAAGACATCAATTATTTCGTTAGACGCAGAAAAAGCATTTGACCAAGTAGAATGGAAATATTTTTTTACAGTATTGCAAAAATTCCAGTTGGGAGAAAATTTTATTTCATGGATAAAATTGCTTTATGACAAGCCGACTGCCAGAATACTGACTAATCATGTACTCTCACCTAAATTTCATACAGGGGCAATAGACAGGGATGTGCATTATCAATGCCCTCGCGATTGAACCTTTAGCGGAAATAATAAGAGTACATCTGAATATTCACGGCTATATCACTAAATATTCCAATAATAAAATATCATTATATGCAGATGATGTATTACACTATATTTACTAGATTTACTTAGATTTACTAGAATGTTGCCTGGGTTTCAACAACTAAGTTACAGAGAAAGGTTGAATAAGTTAGGTCTTTATTCTCTGGAGCGCAGAAGGTTAAGGGGGGGGACTTGATAGAGGTCTTTAAAATGATGAGAGGGATAGACAGAGTTGATGTGGACAAGCTTTTCCCTTTGAGAATAGGGAAGATTCAAACAAGAGGACATGACTTCAGAATTAAGGGACATAAGTTTAGGGGTAACATGAGGGGAACTTCTTTACTCAGAGAGTGGTAGTGGTGTGGAATGAGCTTCCAGTGGAAATGGTGGAGGCAGGTTTGTTGGTATCATTTAAAAATAAATTGGATAGGCATATGGATGAGAAAGGAATGGAGGGTTATGGTATGAGTGCAGGCAGGTGGGACTAAGGGAAAAATAATAGTTCAGCACGGGCTTGTAGGGCCGAGATGGCCTGTTTCCGTGCTGTAATTGTTATATGGTTATATCACCAATTCCCAAGTTAGCATTCCAAGTATACTAAATCTTATGGAGGAATTCGGTTCCTTTTCAGGATATAGAATAAATTGGAACAAAAGAAATTATGTCAATAAAACCTCAAGAGCCGACACACCTCCTAAAATTCCCTTTCAAAATTACTACGGAAATTTTTAAATATCTTGGAGTTCACGTAACCAGAAAATACACTTCTCTATTTCAAGCAAACTTTCCTCCTTTAATTACCAAACTAAATGCCCTTACTCAATTTTGGAAAACGCTTCCGATGTCTCTCATAGCCAGAATAAATGCCATTAAAATAATCTTCCTCCCACAAATCCTGTACTTATTTCAATCAATACCAATTTATCTTCCTAAAAATTTTTTTTTTAAAACTTGACTCTCTGATCACAAACTTTATTTGGTATTACAAAATACATAGAATCCATAAACGACACCTATGTAAACCCAAAGAAATTGGTTGACTGGCTCTCCCCAATTTTTTATATTATTATTGGGCAACGAATATTAAAAACGTAATCTATTGGATGGACAATACAGGCCAACAGGTAAAATAGTTAATAATGGAGAGAGAGGATTGATATATAGGCGCGATTCTTCTCTCTCCAATAAATTTGAAGAAAACATTATATGAGAAAAATCTGATTATCCACATTACCCAATGAATCTGGAGACAAGTGAAGTCAACCCTTAAACTGAGAAATTTATATTTTCTCTCACCAATTGCCAACAACCCTTTGTTCAAGCCATCTATTTTAGACAAAACGTTCACACTTTGGGAAAGATTAGGAATTAAAAAACTCGGAGATCTTTATGAGATGGGAACTCTTCTCTCATTTCAAGAATTACAGTCGAAATATCATCTGAAAGGTAGTCAATATTTTAGATACCTTCAAATACGAGACTATCTGAAATCATATATCCAAGACTATCAATCTATGTTGCCAGACACATTAGACGAATGTATGAATAGAAACTCGGACTCAAACAAGTTAATATCATATCTGTATCACACCCTTTTAAATATAGAAACCCCATCGTCAGAAGTAATTAGAAGTGCTTGGGAAGATGAGCTTGGCCTAAAAATTTTAAAAGACAGATGGGAGGAAAACCTATATATACACAACTGTTCACTTAACGTTAAGAATTCGTTAATTCAATTTAAAATACTGCACAGACTCTATTATTCAAAATCTAAACTGAATAAGATCATTCCAAATGTATCTCCTATTTGCGATAAATGTCTTCTTCAGGAAGCAACTATAACCCATTCCTTTGCCTCTTGTATAAAGTTACATAATTTCTGGAGAGGAATTTTTGAAATTTTTTCAAAAACGCTAAAAATAAAATTGGATTCCGACACGAAACTGATCATTCTAGGTACGTCAGAAGGCTGCTCTGAGCTATCACTATTTCAGAGATGTTTCCTTAATTATGGCCTGATTAACGGCGGAAAAACTAAATTAAATTTTGGAAACATACATCAGTCCCTACTCTTAAGATGTGGATTATAAACATCTCCGAGACGCTACATCTTGAAAATCTTAGACTTGGATTGGCAGAAAAAACAGATAATTTTTCCAAGACATGGACACCATTCATTGATTTATTTCAAGGATAGTAAGGCGCAACACAACTTTGCATTTAAATCTAATTACGGGTTGGGTGAGGTGGGTGGGAAGGGATGAGAGGCAGATATATCACCACTTTTTTCTCTCTTTTTCTTTTTGTCCTTTTATTTTTTTAGTATTCCTCTCTTCTATCTTTCTTTTATTCACTCTTTGGCTACACTACTTTGGTAGTCTAAGGGTTCTATCTGCATATCTCATTTTTTTCTCTGTCTTGCTTTTTCTCCTTTCTTTACTTCTAATTCAAAGCAAAAAAAAATTAAGCGGAGATTGACAGATTCTTGGTAAGGGAGTCAAAGGTTACAGGCATCAGCCGTGATTGAATGGTGAAGTAGACTCGATGGGCCAAATGGCCTACTTTTGTTCTTATGGCAGGGGGGCAGGGGAAGACAATGGAGATCTGGCGTGGGGGGGGACCGCTGTGAGGGATGGTGGGAGAACAAAGGGGGACCCGGTGTGGGGGAGGAGGGAGGGGGGGGGGGGGGGTCAATCTAATTAAGAGTCCTCTGCCCGGGGGATTAGCCTGCGATTGTTTGTTTGTTTGTTCATTTGTTCCGGTGAAGATGCTGAGCACACGGCAGCCAGCCAACAGTTGCTTGTCTTTTTCTTTTTGTTTTCACATTTAATTTCAAGTTTTTTCATGTACCTTGTGTGTTGTGACTTGGCAAACCAATTTTCCTCCAGGGATTAATAAAGTTTTATCGTATCATTTTGTATATAAAATTATGAACTGACAAACACCAGGTCACTCACTCCTAAACCATGGCAGATTTCATCACTTCAGATCTCCCTTCCACAGCCTCCAAACTCGTAGTTCCCCAACCCCACACTGCCATTTCTATCTTCTCCCCCAAATCAAAGATATTACATATTTGAAAGGACCATTTAATGGAATATTGAAACTCTTTACCTTGCCGCTCTAAGCAAAGTACAGCAGTTGCATTCAGTCCTTTCTTCAAAGACTTCAGTTAGGGAAACCATTAAGAGATGCTGAAACTATTGATTGGCATAAAAGCTGCAATATTCTAGCCTACAATTACAGTGCCAACCTATCTACATGACTAGGGACTGATGAAAGCTAAAATATCCCATTGCTTTCAGTTTCACAAAATACATAGAACACGACAGTCAACAGCAATTTACGTCATTGGCATTGTTAATAATCATGCTTCGTATCGCTCCCATCTCAGGAGATATCGGAACTATTCATCAACATTCTGTCCAGTGACGTATCAAATAAATAGCTGGCATATTATTGAACAAGAAACGTTTTTTTTAAATCAGCAAGAATCACTGCTTGACAAAGCCGACCACTTTCCGTGCAATAGCACTAAAGTTTATTTGTACTTTAGCACTGCTAAAGTACAAAAGTACATCAATGGATCAGGGACCTTGTCACAAGACCACAGCTACAACGCTATGAAAGCCTTTTACAATGCCTTTGAATCACAGATCCAAGGCCATTTTCTGAATGATATGAATAATGGTTCAATTTTTAAGATGATTACAAGTGACAGGCTTATTTGAAGAACAGGAGAATTATGTATTTTAAAACAAAATTTCCCCTTATCTGCGAGCTTAGCAACAGTATGATCGAAGAAAGCACAAGAAGCATTGTGCAGCAAACCTCAGGCATTTAGAAACAGGCTTGGTTCATTGTGTTCTTCGTTACATTTTGGGTCTCCCCTTCCTGATGTCTTGCAAACAGACATTTGTTAGAAGATGTTAGAGCACAGTCAAATGCCCATGGTGTAACCAGTCATGTGAGTAAGCATAACGACTGTTGTGTTAAGAGTGTGCAATAGACAATAGGTGCAGGAGTAGGCCATTTGGCCCTTCGAGCATGTGATCATGGCTGATCATCCCCAATCAGTACCCTGTTCCTGCCTTCTCCCCATATCCCCTGGCTCCGCTATTTTTAAGAGCCCTATCTAGCTCTCTCTTGAAAGCATCCAGAGAACCTGCCTCCACCATCCTCTGAGGCAGAGAACTCCACAGACTCACCACTCTCTGTGAGAAAAAGTGTTTCCTCATCTCTGTTCTAAATGGCTTACTCCTTATTCTTAAACTGCGGCCCCTGGTTCTGGACTCCCCCAACATTGAGAACATGTTTCCTGCCTCTAGCGTGTCCAAGCCGTTAACAATCTTACATGTTTCAATGAGAAGCCCTCTCATCCTTCTAAACTCCAGAGTGTACAAGCCCAGCTGCTCCATTCGCTCAGCATATGACAATCCCGGAAATTAACCTTGTAAACCTATGCTGCACTCCACTCAATAGTAAGAATGTCCTTCCTCAAATTAGGGGACCAAAACTGCACACAATACTCCAGGTGTGGTCTCACTAGTGCTCTGTACAACTGCAGAAGGACCTCTTTGCTCCTATATTTGATTCCTCTTGTTATAAAGGCCAACATGCCATTCGCTTTCTTCACTGCCTGCTGTACCTGCATGCTTACTTTCATAGACGGATGTACAAGGACCCCCAGATTCCGTTGTACTTCCCCTTTTCCCAACTTGACACCATTTAGATAGTAATCTGCCTTCCTGTTTTTGCTACCAAGGTGGATAACCTCACATTTATCCGCATTAAACTTCATCTGCCATGCATGTGCCCACTACCCCAACCTGTCCAAGTCACCCTGCATTCTCATAGCATCCTCCTCACAGTTCACACTGCCACCCAGCTTTGTGTTATCTGCAAATTTGCTAATGTTACTTTGAATCCATTCATCCAAATCATTGATGTATATTGTAAATAGCTGTGATCCCAGCACCGAGCCTTGCGGTACCCCACTAGTCACTGCTTGCCATTCTGAAAGGGACCCATTAATCCCTACTCTGTTTCCTGTCTGCCAAACACTTCTCTATCCATGTCAGCTCTCTACCCCCAATACCATGTGCCCTAATTTTGCCCACGAATCACCTATGTGGGACCTTATCAAATGCTTTCTGAAAGTCCAGGTGCACTACATCCACTGACTCTCCCTTGTCCATTTCCTCGTTACATCTTCAAAAAATTCCAGAAGATTAGTCAAGCATGATTTCCCCTTCGTAAATCCATGCTGACTCGGACCGATCCTGTTACTGCTATCCAAATGTGTGGCCATCTCATCTTTTATAATTGACTCCAGCATCTTCCCCACCACTGATGTCAGGCTAACTGGTCTATAATTCCCCGTTTTCTCTCTCCCACCTTTCTTAAAAAGTGGGATAACATTAGCTAGCCTCCAATCCACTGATCCTGAGTCTATAGAACATTGGAAAATTATCACCAATGCATCCACGATTTCTAGAGCCACTTCCTTAAGTACCCTGGGATGCAGACCATCAGACCATCAGGCCCTAGGGATTTATCAGCCTTCAGTCCCATCAGTTTGTCCAACACCATTTTCTGCCTAATGTGGATTTCCTTCAGTCACCCCAGATCCTCTGGCCACCACTATATCAGGAAGATTGGTTGTGTCCTCCTTAGTGAAGACAGATGTTCAACTGTACCTGTTCAACTCATCTGCCATTTCCTTGTTCCCCATAATAAATTCACCTTTTTCGGACTTCAGGGGTCCAACTTTGGTCTTAACAAATGTTTTCCTCGTCACATACCTAAAGAAGCTTCTACTATCCTGCTTTATATTCTTGGCTAGCTTACCTTCGTACCTCATCTTTTCTCCACGTATTGTCTTTTTGGTTATCTTCTGTTGTTCTTTAAACATTACCCAATCCTCTTGCTTCCTGCTTATCTTTGCTACGTTGTACTTATTCGCTTTAATTTTTATACTGTCCGTGACGTCCCTTGTCAGCCATGGTCATCCCTTTCCCCCCTTGGAATCTTTCTTCCTCCTAGGAATGAACTGATCCTGCACTTTCTGTATTATTCCTAGAAACACCTGCCATTTTTGTTTCACTGTCATCCCTGCTAGTGTATCTTTCCAGTCAACTTTGGCCAGCTCCTCCCTCATGGCCCCATAGTCCCCTTTATTCAACTGCAACACTGACACCTCCGATCTACTCTTCTCCCTCTCCAATTGTAGATTAAACCTGACCATGTTATCGTCACTGCCTCCTAATGGCTCATTAACCTCGAGGTCCTTTATCAAATCCGGTTCATTACATAACACTAAATTCAGAATTGCCTTCTCCCTAATAGGCTCCAATACTGCTGTTCAAAGAATCCATCACAAAGGCAATCTACAAAGTACCTTTTATGGGGTCCAGTACCAACCTAATTTTCCCAGTCTACCTGCATGTTGAAATCTCCCATAACCACAGCATTGCTTTTGCTACATGCCAATTTTAACTCCTGATTCAACTTGCACCCTATATCCAGGCTACTGTTTGGGGGCCTTTAGATTAATCCCATTAGGGTCTTTTTACCTTTACAATTCCTTAGTTCTATCCATACTGACTCCACATCTCCTGTTTCAATGTCACCCCTTGCAAGGGACTGAATTTCATTCCTCACCAACAGGGCAACCCCACCCCCTCTGCCCACCTGTCTGTCTTTTCGATAGGAGGTATACCCTTGAACATTCAGTTCCCAGCCCTGGCCCTCTTACAGCCATGTCTCAGTAATTCCCACAACATCATACTTGCCAGTTTCTAACTGAGCTTCAAGCTCGTCCATTTTATTCCTTATACTTCGCGCATTTATGTACAGTACTTTGACCTCTGTATTCACTTCCCCCCTCGCAATTGGCCCGGACCTTACTCTCTTGTCCATTCTCAAGCTTTCCTTCCCATTAATCTGAGAGTCTTTCGGGTCGGGACCCATCTTCAGACTCTAACCGAGGCAACTTTCTGGTAAATGGAATTTTGGGTCAGGATCCGTCTCCAGACTGATCAGTCTCCACAGATGCTGCCTGACCCACTGAGTTCCTCCAGCACTTTGATTTTTGGTCAAGGTTCCTGCATCTGCATTCTGAAGAAGGGACACCATCCAAAACATTACCATGTTCCCTAGAGATGCCACCTGACTCATTGAGTTACTCCAACACATGTTTTATCTGCAGTTCCTTGTTCATCCAAATTCCCTCCAAGTCCCCATCTCTCATCTACAGCCTTGGGGCAATTTACAGAGGCCAATGAGAGCATGCAAACTCCACACGGACGGCACCTAAGGTCATCAATATTTTGGGGATGGGCCGAGGTGTCCGGTGAGAACCAGTGGCCCCTCCCAGTCTGACCTGCTCTTCATCCACATGCCCTGGATACACTCACCCAGCACTCAGCCCGTGTGACTGCAGCGCAGGGTCCTTTTACCATCCTCCTTTATATTCTTGGCTAGCTTACGTTCGTACCTCATCTTTTCTCCCTGTATTGCAGGGAGTGCAGAGAAGGTTCACCAGACTGATTCCTGGGATGTCAGGACTGTCTTATGAAGAAAGACTGGATAGACTTGGTTTACACTCTCTAGAATTTAGGAGATTGAGAGGGGATCTTATAGAAACTTACAAAATTCTTAAGGGGTTGGTCAGGCTAGATGCAGGAAGATTGCTCCCGATGTTGGGGAAGTCCAGGACAAGGGGTCACAGCTTAAGGATAAGGGGGAAATCCTTTAAAACCGAGATGAGAAGAACTTTTTTCACACAGAGAGTGGTGAATCTCTGGAACTCTCTGCCGCAGAGGGTAGTCGAGGCCAGTTCATTGGCTATATTTAAGAGGGAGTTAGATGTGGCCCTTGTGGCTAAGGGGATCAGAGGGTATGGAGAGAAGGCAGGTACGGGATACTGAGTTGGATGATCAGCCATGATCATATTGAATGGCGGTGCAGGCTCGAAGGGCCGAATGGCCTACTCCTGCCCTGCACCTAATTTCTATGTTTCTATTGCCTTTTTAGTTATCTTCTGTTGCTCTTTAAACGTTACCGAATCCTCTGGCTTCCCGCTCATCTTTGCTATGTTGTACTTCTTCTCTTTTATTTTTGCACTGTCCCTGACTTCCCTTGTCCACCACCATCGCCCCTTACTCCCCTTGGAATCTTTCTTCCTCTTTGGAATGAACTGATCCTGCACCTTCTGTATTATTCCCAGAAATACCTGCCATTGTTGTTCCACTGTCATCCGTGCTAGGGTATCTTTCCAGTCAACTTTGGCCAGCTCCCGCCTCATGGCCCCATAGTCCCCTTTGTTCATCTGTAATACTGATACCTCCGATTTACCCTTCTCCCTCTCAAATTGGAGATTAAAACTGATCATATTATGGTCACTACCTCCTAATGGCTCCTTAACCTCAAGTTCCCTTTATCAAATCCGGTACATTACACAACACTAAATCCAGAATCGCCTTCTCCCTGGTAGGCTCCAGTACAAGCTGCTCTAAGAATCCATCATGGAGGCACTTATTCATTTACTAATTAATTAATTCATCCATTCATTCATGCGAGCTTCACAATCTGAGCTAGCATTTAATATTTTTCAGTTTTTACACAGAAGGCAGTGGTAGAGGGAGATACAATAGTGGCATGTAAGGCAATTTTCAATGAGCATATGGATATGCAGGGAATGGAGAGATATGGATTATGTACAGGCAGATAAGAGTTGGTCTTAGCATTATGTTCAGCACAGACATTGTGGGTCGAGTGGCCTGTTATTGTGCTATACTATTCTATGTTCTATGCTCTTAATTGCCATTTCTAAATGCCCTTGATCAGGTAATGTACCCCAATACCGTTACAAATCTGCTCCTCTCTCAATAAGATGCCTAACATGCCAAACAAGAAAAGTATCATTAATTTTACTTCGGAGTCATGTGAGTGATTCCGTGAAGAACCCGTTCAGCACGCATGTGCGGCATTACGTCCAGCAGAGCAACAGCGGCACAGTGGGAGTCGGGCTCTCCCGCTATGGAGGTGAAAGAACGGACCGTCAGGTAAGCTGACGTCAGTTTCCTTCACAGGGAGCTTTCTGCTGTCCGGCAGAGAAGAAAGGCTCTGCAATAAACCTGTCCCCCGCTCGACTCCACAGAGGAGTGTCCATCTGGGGGGGGGGGGGGGGGGGGGCAGCAACAGAACAGACCTGTCCCTGCTCGACTCCACGGAGGAGCGTTTCCATCGTGCTCGACTCCACGGAGGAGCTTTCCTTCAGGGGGGGCAGCAACGGAACAGACCTGTCCCCGCTCGACTCCACGGAGGAACGTTTCCATTGCGGGGGCAGCAACAAGGCGGTAGGACCGCTTACCCGACGCTCCGCTATCCCGACACTGCGCCGAGCCCAGCCCCGCTAGCGCCTGAGCAGCGGGCTGGACGTAAAAGCCAAGGAAGAGGCTTTCCGGCCGGTGGCTCCGACTTATCGGACGGGGACGTCTCTCCACCCAGGCGGGGGAGAGACAGCCGCCTGAGCCGCATGGAGCGGCTCTTGGAGCAGGAGCTCCAGCGAGGTGCACCCCAGGAGGGGTGCTCTCGCAGAGGGGGTCAGGCTCTTTCTCCACAGTGCCTTTCCAGAGGATAGCTTTGGTGACCAGGACTGGGCTGGTCAAGAACAGGGGCAATGGCTGAAGATCTCGGGAGTATGCAAGGGGTGCAGGAACAGGAAGAGCTGCTAGGTGTGGTGTGTGGTGGACAGCTACGTGGAAACCCCACGTGCAGGAGGCGTTAAAAGCCTGACGACAGCCATCACATCATTTTTTCCTCGTTCCATGGACAAATACGGAGAAGACCACAACCTTCGTAAACAAGTCATAAGACCCCAGCCACTGAGCCAGACTCACTGCTCTGGCAAAAACCTCACAAAGCATATGAAGGACATGCAAGAGGTTTTACAAAACTTTCGGCCCATGTGGGCAGGGCCGGGACGAGTAACCAAAAACAGTAATTCCTACGCAGCAGCACCCCATCGCATCCATCAGTCAACGTCTACCATATCGGACTGATGAAAGCTCGGGGTCCGCATCTATCACCGAAAGTCTTATTTAGACCAGGACCCAGAACGGACTCCATGGAGAATGTGCCACCCCCCCAACGTCACCGCCACGTCAGACGACGTGCAACACTCGTTGGACCGGCAGGAAACAGAAGAATACCCATAACCATGGAGGTAGGTGGGTCTGGTTCCTACCAGTATATAGAGCATACTAACACATGGGAGTCTATCACAAGTGATCAGTATATACTCAATGGCATTAGTGAATACAATTCATACTAGAAAAATTGCCACCAGGTCAACATTCACCCCAGAGGGTATTTTTCCTCTCTCCGTTAAAGAAACAAGAGGGACAAGCTGAACTGGTGAGACTAATTACAAAGGGTGTCATGGGGAAACCTGAACCCTTGCAATTCGTATCAAACATATTCACTAAACCCTAAAAAGATGGCGGATGTCCCATCATCATTGGCTTAACTTCACCAAATATGTTTGTTAAGTATATATATTTCAAAATGGAACCGGTTGTTACTGCCAAACAACTAAATTCCAAAGGATACTTCATGGCAAGCATTCGTCTTAAAGATGTTTACCATTTAGTACCATTCACAAGGATCATCGCAGATACCTGAAATTTAACTGGATGGGGCAGCTATAGCAGTTTAAAGCGTTACCCAATGGGCTCACATCAGCCCAAGAGTGTCACCCAGACACTAAAACCAGCTCTGGCAATATATAGAAGACAAAAACATATTATCATGGCATATCTTGATGATATCCTAAATGGTAGGCAAGACCATGAATTTGACTATGTTAGCTGTTCAGCTACCAAACAGTTATTCGAAACCCTGGGGTTGTCTTACATCCAGATAAATCTAAGTTGAAGCCATCCTCTATCATGGACTACTTGGGCTTCACAATTAATTCAGTCAACGTAACTGTAACATTGCCAAGAGACAACATAGTTGAATTGGCACAATCGTACAACAATTTAATGCAACAAACTACCAACTACTCGACAAGTAACAGAGTAATTGGGATAATGGCAGCAGCATTTCCAGCTACATAATTCGGACCTTTGTACCAAAAACGACATACAGGTCATTATGATTGTTTCATGAAGTTACCCACTGAAGTAATATTAGAACTACAGTGGTGGGCAAAAAACGTCTGACATAGTTTCAGCCTATTATCATCGTTACCACTTACACTGGGCATTAATTATCTAGAGATGTTTGGGTGACTTTTTATGGTTTAAAAGCATATGCATAAATATGCATCACTTGCATGTACGGTTATAAATAGATAATACTACGGTGGTGGCCTACATTAACCATATGGGCGGCATAAAATCGGTATCATGCGACAAGTTGGTCAATACAATTTGGCAATGGTGTGTCCAAAGACATATTTGGCTATCAGTAACTTACCTACCAGGTAAGCTAAATACAGTGGCAGACACCAGATCACGTAAATTTAATGACAACATCGAATGGATGTTAAAACCCCCAAAATATATATTTTTCACAAATGTTATCAAGCAATATGGCACGCTAGATATCGATTTATTTGCATCTAGACTAAATCACCAGGTACCTATGTATGTCGCTTGGGAACCAGACCCTGAGGCAGCAGCAGTAGATGCGTTCGTGCTGGATTGGGGAAATTTTTCTTCTATTCATTTCCTCCCTTCTGCCTCATCAGTCGGGGGCTACGCACAGTACAAATGGACTCTGCTTCAGGTATTTTGATAGTACCCGACTGGCCTACACAGCCATGGTTCCCAATACTCCATGACATGATTGTTGGAACTCCGATGGTATTCCCCAGTGACCCGGAGTTATTAACAACCAGTGTTGGGCACAAGCCACCCGTGCCATGAGAAAATCAAACTCCTGGGTTGCAGATGCTGCACAAACCACTTCTGGGACTGGGATTATCATAACAAACCGTCGACACCATGTCAGCATCCCTCTGAACATCCACTAAAAAACAGCACTTGTCCAGCATCAAAAAATGGGAGAAGTACTGCTTGGATACAGGGACCACCTACTCAACCGCTACAGTTACCAACGTACTGGAATTCCTGGCGAACCTTCACCACGATGAAGGACTTCAGCTACAGAGCCATCAACACAGCTAGAATTGCCCTGCCTGTCTATTTAAAACCAGCTCCAGGACAACAGGCCATGGGGTCCCACCAGCTGGTGGTCAAACTAATGAAGGGTATTTACAACTCTAATCCCTAGACCAAGGTACACCCATATATGGGATGTCAGTGTGGTCCTGACATACCTCAGGGGATGCCCATCAGCCAGATCCCTCAACCTGAAACCATCTATGCTCAAAACACTCATATTGATGGCACTTGTAGCTGCACAGAGGGTCCAGTCACTACACCTATTGCGACTGGACACCATGCTCACAGCTCCAGACCAGATCTCTGTCGTTATCCAGGGAATGATCAAACAGAGCAGACCAGGAACACCTAATCCAGTCATGGAATTCCGGGCTTACCCGCCAGAAACATGGTTATATGCCATGACCCTATTATCCTACATAGACACAACCAAAATATTCGAGGGAGATGAAAAGCCTTGTGGGTCAGTCATAAAAAACCTTATGGTCGGGTGACGAGCCATTTCGAGATGGATCAAGCAGGTGCTAAAAGCTGCTGGGATAAAAACTAACATGTACAAAGTTCATTCCACCAGGGCAGCATCCACGTCAACGGCGAAAAGAATGGACGTGCCTATAAACCACATCCTGGCTACAGCAGGATGGTGGGGGGAAAGACCGTTCAGAAATGTTATAATAAGCCATTGGCAAAACCTGTTTTATTTGCAGGAAAGATTTTACAGACTGCAAATATTTAATTTAAGCCCAGGGGAACAATTTAATTTCTTTGTTGTTATTGTTAAAAAATATCATTGTGTTTTTCTACAAACAGATTCATTGGTTGATTACGATAACACACTTCCTCCCTCAAAGACTTCGGCAGTGATGTAGTAATAACTGTTACACGGTTTGAAATCACAGAGCTTTGAAATCTTCACGGAATCACTCACGTGACTCCGAAGTAAAGTAGTAAGATTAAACGAGAACTTACCAGTTTGAAGTTTGATCTGTATTTTATGAGGAGTTACGATGAGGGATTACATGCCCTCCGCTCCCACCCTCAATAATATGGGTCAAATTCATAAACTGATGTCTCCTTATCTTTACTATGTTTACTTCAATAACTGTGTCTATCTGTGATTCCACACCGCTGCTTTGAAGTATGCCGCGCATGCGTGCTGAACGGGTTCTTCACGTAATCCCTCATCGTAACTCCTCATAAAATACAGATCAAACTTCAAACTGGTAAGTTCTCGTTTAATCTTACTATTTTATCTAGTAGAGAGGCACCTCAAGGGCTATTGTTAATAAATTCCCACTGCCTGTCAAGTACCTTTCCATTTGAATGTAGACTGTAGTGTCATTCCGTCCTCCTGTTATCCTGTAAATGATAGCTGTAACAAGCTTCAGTCACAATGAAATTCTTGAGAGCTCCTTCTAAGGCAATTTGGTGCACCAGGTTTCATGAGGATTAGGGAATTGAAATATACAATGGAACAAAGACCTTTACAAATTTCTACAGATGCACCATAAAAAGCATACAGTTGGGTTGCATTACAGCCTGGTTTGGGAACAGCTCTTCCCAAGACCGCAAGAAATTGCGTCATTTTAGATGTAGCCCATTCCATCACACAAACCAGACTCCCGAACATTGACTCCATCGACACTTCACGCTGCCTCAGAAAAGCAACCATTATAATCAAAGACTTGTCCCACCCCTGTCGGGCAGAAGATACAGAAGCTTGAAAGTGCGCACCACCAGACTCAGGAACAGCTTCTTCCAGTTGTCATCCGGCAACTGAATCGTTTTTCCATAAGCTAGGATACTGTCTGATTCACCTCTACCCCATTGTGGGCATTGGACTTCGTCTTTGGAACGGATGAACTGATCTAAAAGCCTCTAAAATGCCATTATATTATCTGCCTCCACCACCACTCCTGGCAGAGCGCTGGTATTAGTATAAATAGAGCATTTAATACACTTCTGAGAATAAATGATTTGATTGCACATTATGCTCTGAAACAATATGTTGCTGCATTCAATGTCCTGCTGTGACTGACGTTTTAAAGTAACTCATGCATTGAGCCAAAAGAGGTTCATTTTTTGAGGTCACCAATTTACAAGAGTAGTATTTAGCGAGTATTCTGGCTGTTATGATTTTAGACAAGGCAATTTAGATTTTGTTCTGTGTGTAATTAGTTACATCTGCTCTGCAGGACAGACCGTCAGCAACCTGTATTATATAGTACTGTTGACACAGTGAAATGCTCGATGGCATTTCTCAGGATCATAGTTAAACAAAATCTTAAATGATCAGCCATGATTGGTATAAATCAGCATCTGCATTTCATTCCTTCTGCTGAATAGTCTCTAAATCCTGGCACTCCCTCCCTAAATCCTTCTACACCTCACTCTCCTCCCTTAAGACAATAGACAATAAGTGCAGGAATAGGCCATTCAGGTCTTTGGGCCAGCACTGCCATTCAATGTGATCATCAAGTCAAGTCAAGTTTATTGACTTGAAATAAACTTGACTTGGCTTGATGATCACATTGAATGGCAGTGCTGGCTCAAAGACCTGAATGGCCTATTCCTGCACTTATTGTCTATTGTCTTAAGGGAGGAGAGTGAGGTGTAGAAGGATTTAGGGAGGGAGTGCCATGATTTAGAGACTATTCAGCAGAAGGAATGAAATGCAGATGCTGATTTATACCAAAGATAGACACAAAATACTGGAGTAATTCAGGTCAGGCAGCACCTCTGCAGAAAATTAATAGGTGACGTTTCAGGTCGGAATCCTCTGAAGAAGGGTTCCGACCCGATCCGAAACGTCACTTAAGGAAGTAGCCCCAGAAATAGTGGATAATTTTTCAAAACTCTTTAGATTCTGGAGTAGTTCCTGAGGATTGGAGGGTAGCAAACGTAACCCCAGTTTTTAAAAAGGGAGGGAGGGAGAAAACGGGGAATTACAGACCAGTTAGTCTAACGTCGCTAGTGGGGAAACTGCTAGAATCAGTTATTAAAGATGGGATAGCAGCAGATTTGGAAAGTGGTGAAATCATTGAACAAAGTCAGCATGGATTTGTGAAAGGTAAATCATGTCTGACGAATCTTATAGAATTTTTCGAGGAATGTAACTAGTGGATAAGGGAGAACCAGTGGATGTGTTATATCGGGACTTTCAGAAGGCTTTCGACAAGGTCCCACATAAGAGATTGGTATACAAACTTAAAGCACATGGTATTGGGGGTTCAGTATTGATGTGGATAGAGAACTGGCTGGCAGACAGGAAGCAAAGAGTAGGAGTAAACGGGTCCTTTTCACAATGGCAGGCAGTGACTAGTGGGGTACCGCAAGGCTCAGTTCTGGGACCCCAGCTATTTACGATATATATTAATGATTTTGACGAGGGAATTGAATGCAACATCTCCAAGTTTGCGGATGACACGAAGCTGGGGGGCAGTGTTAGCTGTGTGGAGGATGCTAGGAGGCTGCAAGGTGACTTGGATAGGCTGGGTGAGTGGGCAAATGCATGGCAGATGCAGTATAATGTGGATAAATGTGAGGTTATCCACTTTGGTGGCAAAAAACAGGAAAGTAGACTTTTATCTGAATGGTGGCCGATTAGGAAAATTGGAGATGCAACGAGACCTGGGTGTCATGGTACACCAGTCATTGAAAGTAGGTATGCAGGTTCAGCAGGCAGTGAATATTAGCATTCATAGCAAAATGATTTGAGTATAGGAGCAGGGAGGTTCTACTGCAGTTGTACAGGGTCTTGGTGAGACCACACCTGGAGTATTGCGTACAGTTTTGGTCTCCTAATCTGAGGAAAGACATTCTTGCCATAGAGGGAGTACAGAGAAGGTTCACCAGACTGATTCCTGATTCATATGAAGAAAGACTGGATAGACTCAGCTTGTACTCGCTAGAATTTAGAAGATTGAGGGGGGATCTTATAGGAACTTACAAAATTCTTAAGGGGTTGGACAGGCTAGATGCAGGAAGATTGTTCCCGATGTTGGGGAAGTCCAGAACAAGGGGTCACAGTTTAAGGATAAGGGGGAAATCATTTAGGACCGAGATGAGGAAAATATTTTTCACACAGAGAGTGGTGAATCTCTGGAATTCTCTGCCACAGAAGGTAGTTGAGGCCAGTTCATTGGCTATATTTAAGAGGGAGTTAGATGTGGCCCTTGTGGCTAAAGGGATCAGGGGGTATGGAGAGAAGGCAGGTACAGGATACTGAGTTGGATGATCAGCCATGATCATAACGAATGGAGGTGCAGGCTCGAAGGGCTGAATGGCCTACTCCTGCACCTAATTTCTATGTCTATGTTTCTATTCCTTTCCTCCAGAGATGATGCCTGATCCGCTAAGTTACTCCAACAGTTTGTGTCTACCATTCAGCAGAACGCCAGCTAACAAGGCGAGTCATACAGAAGCAGTGAGTCAGGTGGACTGTGTGGTGAAGAAGCCCTTTGTTGGCCCTTTGCCAACATTGATAAGGATATAGAGTACAAACATCGGCACGTCCTGATGCAGCTGTACAAGTTGTTGGTGAGAACACACTTGGACTACTGTGTGCAGTTACAGTCATCCGGCTGTGGAAAGCATTAAGTTGATAAAGGTGCAGAAGAGATTCACCTGGATGTTACCTGGGGTTTGAGTTATAGGAAGAGGTTGGATAGGCTGGGATTTTTTTCTTTGGAATGTAGAAGGCTGAGGAGTGCTTTTATTGTGGTGTACCTCTTACATTTACTACTTTTAGAAGTCATTTGGACATATATATGGATAGGAAAGGTTGTAGAGGGCTCTGGGGCACATGGAGGCTAATGGGACAAGCCCAGTATGCCAACTTGGTCAGCTTGTGCCGTGACTATGAATTTCTGGTTCATCAATGCCTTGTTGAAATGTTTCACTCACAATTCCAATTTCTTCCCTTAGTTCACCCTTCATTACCACTTAACCTGGACTTAAAATCCATGGTTTCTGGAAGGTAGTATAGCCGAAACAACATGTGACAATGTGGGGTGAAACAAGGGAAAAACTGGGACTAGAGAGTGGAGGTTTTCATCGTAAGGCATTGCTGAACCAGAAACCAATGTTAATCAATGGGCAGTGATGGGGTGGTGTGTGAATGGGACATAGTGAGGATGAAACGCAGCTACTGAGCTTATGATCAACCCTGAGATCACAGAACAATGGAAGGTAGCCCTGAACTAAATGTGTTTCAAAATAATCTATTTAATTATGGGTTAATAGCGGGGAAAAAAGCTTATACTTAAATTCTGGAAAAACGCTCCTATACCAACAATAAATATGTGGATTTCAAATATGTTTGAAACATTACACCTGGAAGATATGAGACTCCTCCTTGCAGGCAAATCAGACCACTTCCAAAAGACGTTGTTTGCATTTATCGACTTACTACAAGTATAAGGTGCAACAGTACTTTAAAAAAGAAATGGTGTCAGGGTCTGGTAAGGGGGGATGAAAAATACGAAGTTGGTATATCCCTTTTTGCATAGTTTTCATAATAGAGCTTGTGTTTCTTTTTCTTTCTTTCTTTTCTATGGCCTATATCTTAACTTTTTTCCCTAACTCTTTGTTTAATGGGTTTTTCTTTTTGATCACTCTTTCATCCTTTAAAACCGAGATGAGGAGAACTTTTTTCACACAGTGAATCTCTGGAACTCTCTGCCACAGAGGGTAGTTGAGGCCAGTTCATTGGCTATATTTAAGAGGGAGTTAGATGTGGCCCTTGTGGCCAAGGGGATCAGAGGGTATGGAGAGAAAGGCAGGTACGGGATACTGAGTTGGATGATCAGCCATGATCGTATTGAATGGCGGTGCAGGCTCGAAGGGCCGAATGGCCTACTCCTGCACCTAATTTCTATGTTTCTGTCTATGTTTCACACTAACACGACTCTCCCTCACTTTCTTTACTTTCTTTATTTCTATCTTTCCTTAAAGCTTAAAAAATGAAGGGGTACAATAAATGTAATAAGATGTATGTGGCTTGTACTACTGTAATTTGTTGTTCTTCTAATGAATAAAAATATATATTTTTTTAAAACCCTGAGATCGCAGGGCTGCGACGTCTACTCTCAACAATGTTCGAGAGAGAGGCATATTTCTGACTGTGCAGTCATGAACTTGAGAGGGATGTTACTGTGTCGAAGGAAACTTGACTGTGTGGCCTTTATCCGTTAAACACTTTTCTAACTTTTCCCAGCTCTGATGCAAAGCGATTGATCCAACACTTTAACTCTATTTTTCTTCACGTAGGCGGCCTGACCACTTGAGTTTTAGGGAGTGGTTGGATAGGCTGGGACTTTTTCCTTTGGAGCGTTAGAGGCTGAGGAGTGACATGATCGCATTCCCAGCATTTTCTGTTTTAGTTTCAGGTTTCCAGCCCATTTTTTGGCATTAGCTCCAATCTCAGCTCAAGAAAGCATGTGATTATTTGTTATACTTTGTGGCAATATCAGTTAAATTTGGGGTATTTTCACTGAACTGTTGAGTGGTGACATTGAAGAGCTGCAATTGTTTCTCAGACATGGGTCATTTACATGTTTATTTTGATGTGAGTCAGCACCAACTGCTTTCAGTGCAAATAAATTTATTGTAACTATTTTTGCAACAAAAACGTAATGTTGTATAAAACCCATTAGGTGGTTAGATTATTCCCATTTACTTCAAAGCACTTCTGAGAGCATGTAGTCCCTAGGCTATAGATCAACTGAGTACAACACCAGAGTCAGTGTGGAGTGCTTGGACTGTTCTCTCCCCTTCAGTGATGCTCAGAAACAAGTTCCTTCTCTGGGATTTAGTTAGGGTCTGTTTTCACATTGCAAGATGATGCCCAAGTCAGTGCTGGTCCCAGAAGCTGATCTAAAATCACTCATTACAATCGCTCCACTCTACTCCCACAGCAGTATTTCGGCTGTACACTGTGAATGGCTTGATTGTAATTATGTATTGTCTTTCCGCTGACCGGATAGCATGAAACAAGAAAGCTTTTCACTGTACCTCGGTACTTGTGATAAGAAACTAAACTAAACATTTGGAGGCAAAACATCAATGACTAAGGAAGAGAGGAAATTAAAGGAAGAAAGAAGAAAGGAAACTTTAGTTTAAATGTAATCTATAAATCTACATTATACCAGAAAGTGGACACATATGGGTAGAGCTGAGGAACTGCAGATTCTGGAATCTAGAGCAAAACACAGAAAGTTCCTGAGTAACTCAGCGGGTCAGGCAGCATCTGTGGAGAACATAGACGGTCAAGACCCATCTTGAGACTGATTGTAGAAATGGAGAGAGAGCTTAAAGAGAGATGGGAGTGGGGCAAAGCCTGGCAAGTGATAGGTGGATACAGGGGGGGGGGGGGGGGGGGGGGGGGGGGGGGGGGGGGGGGGGGGGGTGATTGGCAGATGGGTGGACAAAAGCCAGAGATGACAAGGAGATAAAAGGCTGTGAGATAAGAAGAGGAGAGGTGTGAAGTGTGAAAAGATGTAGTTGGAAGGGGAAAGGGGAGCAAATAGTAATTTCTCTAATTATGCACATCCAGGTGGGGCCCAGGGAAGAATCTGCAGACATCCGTTGTGCCTTGAACTGAATATATAACGGTTCCAGGCTGCTTGGACTTGTGCTTGTGGTCAGGAGCGTTAGAGATAGGAGCCATAGTCAGTGAACGAGTGGAAACGAAGACCTGGGAGCCCATACCGATAGTTGGAGAGGAGCAAAGACAATGGACAATAGGTGCAGGAGTAGGCCATTTGGCCCTTCGAGCCAGCACCGCCATTCAATGTGATCATGGCTGATCATCTCCAATCAGTACCCCGTTCCTGCCTTCTCCCCATATCCCCTGACTCCGCTATCTTTAAGAGCTATCTAGCTCTCTCTTGAAAGCATCAAGAGAACCTGCCTCCACCGCCCTCTGAGGCAGAGAAGACCTGGGAGCCTGTCATGACAGATGACACAACCTCAGCAGATCGAGTGGTCAAAAGGTGCTGAGGTCAGGAAGGCGAACTAAGTCAAGGGAGTATGGGTAAGAGCTTGGTTTGTAGTGGCCGTTCACTGGATGCGGATGATTCACCAGACGGCTGTACCAATCCAGTACTGTGCTGAGAGTTCACAGCCATGGGTGCTGATGTTTAGTGCTGCCAATGCCAAGGCTCTGTGGTGGAGGACATTGAGGGGCAGTGTGGACACCCTTCTTCAAACAAGGGAAGGGATATCACCTCAGAGGGCTACCTGGGTGGCATGGGTAGACACAAAATGCTGGAGTAACTCAGCGGGTCTGGCGGTATCTCTGGAGAAAAGAAGTAGGTGACGCTTTGAGTGGGAATCCTTCACACAGAAGAATCTCGACTCCTCACCTACTCCTTTTCTCCAGAAATGCTGCCTGCCCCGCTGAGTTACACCAACATTGTGTGTCTACCTTCTGCGTAAAACAGCATCTGCACTTCATTCCTACACATGTGGCAAGGGTGTTTTTAATTTAAGTGCCGGCAGCACAGTGGCGCAGCAGTAGACTTGCTGACTTGCAGCGCCAGAGACCTGGATTCGACCCTGACCTCGGATGCTGTCTGTATGGAGTTTGCACATTCTCCCCGTGACTACGTGGGTTTTCTCCGGATGCTCAGGTTTCCTCCCACATTCCGCAGTCGTGCAGGTTTGTAGGTTGATTGTTTTTTGTAAACTGTCCCTAGTATGTAGGGTAGTGGGTGTGGGCGGTACGAACTCGATATGTCGAATGGCCTGTTTCCAAGCAGTCTCTAAAAACAGGTGCAAACACTACTGAGTATAACACTATTGCATGTGTAGGTACTGTGAGGATTTTTTTGCACAGATTTTATTTTGCTTATTTTCCATTCTAAATAAAGTTCATTTTGGAAATGTAAAGAATGAGTCGCTCCTCCCAGGATGGCATGTCCCACTTCCCCAGCCATCACGTGAAAACCCAGCAATGCGATTGGATTTCCCTGTGCTCCTTGCTCACACACAATTCTGTTCAGCAGCATTCCCCCCTCAGTGTGACACAACGAGTTGCGCCGAAGCGTTACATGACTATAGGTCTAAAGCCCAAGAACATTGGCTCAGGTTTGAACTCAGTTCAGCAGTGAAAGGGGCAAAGACTGCTGAGCGGGGCGCGATCTTCCGAGGCGCCCTACAAGATGCTACCGGGAAGGACAGGAATGCGTGTCTCAGGCTGAGACACAAGACACTGCCGATGCTGCAATCCTGAGCAAAACACAAAATGCTGAAGTAGCTCAGGCAGTCCAGGTCCAGGCAGCATCTGTGGATGGAATAGATAGGTGACGTTTGGGTCAGGATCCTTCTGCAGACTCTGATCTCAGTCCTCATGAAGATGTTATGATCTATGGCCTCATACATGTGTTTTTAAAAATGCATAAGGTTTATTTGGTCCATTTATCCTCGAAGATATTATACCTGCTATCCTTGTAAATTCAACAGCCATTTTTAATTCCTTAAGGAAATGGTCTGGTAACCATTATTTTCTTGGCGACACAAGAAACAGCACATGCTGGAACGAACTCAACTGGCGAGATAGCATCTGTGGAGGAAGCGGGAAGACAAGATTTCCGTTCGCTGTCTTTCTTCAGACTCAAAAAGTGTCTCCTATCAATTCCCTCTACAGATGCTACCTGAGCCACTGTTACTCCAGCACTTTGTGCTTTTCCTCCAGGCTGAGAAGCCAGTCAGATGGCAGAGTCCCGCCTGACAACCAAGCACCGTTTTGCTCAACTTTGCTCAACAAGGCGCGGCCTTTCCGATGGTTTTACAAGAGCCTACAAAAGAAGACACGGAGTGCTGGAGTAACTCAGCAGGTCAACACGCATCTCTGGAGAATAGGTGATAGGTGACGTTTCGGGTCGGGATACTTCGGGCTCTTATTCTTGCGATTCTTCGGTCTGCAGAAGCGTTCCGACCCGAAACGTCATCTATCCGTGTGCTCTAGAGATGCTGCCTGACCCGCTGAGTTACTCCAGCACTTTGTGCCTTCTTTTGTAGACCAGTATCTGCAGTTCCTTGTTTCTACAGGTATAAAGTTCAGGGTTAGCTACCGATTGGACATCGGCCCTGAGGAGTGCAGCGACGAGCCCCGTAGACGGTCGCAAAGACGCCGACAGTAACCGCATCATTTCTGGAACGTAAACAGAGGGCGCTGCAAACCCTCAGTGAGCCCAGTAGCACCCGTTCACAAGATAAAGGTGTAGAATTGGGCGATTTGGCCCATCGAGTCTACCCCGCCATTCAATCATGACAGCATGCACTGGCAATTAGTGGTGACCACATCCCCACTGGGAAAGTATCCAGACGTTAGTTCATCAAATTGGTGAGCCACAATACGCATTACATGTTGAAGGCTGCCAACCATGAAGATAGAAACAAAATACTGGAATAACTCAGCGGAACAGGTAGCCCTTATCCCTAACCAGTCTGAAGAAGGGTCTCGACCCGAAACGTCACCCATTCCTTCTCTCCATAGATGTTACTTGTCTTGCTGCGTTACTCCAGCGTTCGGTTTAAACCAGCATCTGCAGATTCAATGATCTCTGCCACCTAATCCTATTTTCCTGTCTTCTCCCAATAACCCTAGACACCCGTTCTAATCAAGTACTTGTCCAACTCTGCCTGAAAAATATCCACTGACTAGGCCTCCACAGCCCTCTGTGACAATGAGTTCCACAGATTAACTACCCTCTGACTAAATAAGTCCCCCCACACCGTTTTAAAAGAGCGCCCTTTAATTCTGAAGCTATGGTCCAGTGGACACGTGCTTTCCATATCAACTCTATCGATGAACATTTCAGCCCGCTGACTTCTCAGCAGAAGTAGATTTGATTTGATTTTGTTCATCTGCGTCCCGCGCAAAAAAATAAAAGAAAGCCGTGAAGTCTGGTCACCCCATTGCAGGAAAGACGTGGAGGCTTTGGTACGGGTGCAGATGAGGAATGCCAGAGTGATGCCTGGATTAAGGGCATTAGCTACAGGGTGAGGTTGGACAGACATTTGGACTGTTTTCGCTGGAACGCCGGTGGTTGCGGGGAGACCTGATTGAAATATATAAAATAGTACAGGGTAGACGGCCAGAACATTTTTATCTCAGGATGGAGAAAAAAGTAAGAAAGACAAAGTTTATAGGAGATGTGCGTAGTAGGTTTTTTACATAGGATGGTTAGCGCCAGGAACGCGCTGCTGACGGTGGTGGAGCAGATGCCATGGTGGCATTTAAGAGACTTGTGGATAGTCATTTGGATACGCAAGGAATATGAATGTGCATGGAATGGTGGGACATGGATTATGTTCAGGTTCCTGTGCTGTAATTTCTATGTTCTAACGGCGCGTTCAAATTGATTGTGCAAACCTAGAGCCAACACGTCTCAACACCCCTCTCCTCACTCCCATTGATTCAGCTACATTGCTGAACCGCAGTTAGTCTCTAACCTTTACCCCGCTCTGAACCAACTCATTGAAGGGATCTGCCAGCCAGTCCAAAGACGTACAGGTTTGTAGGTTAATTGGCTTCGGTGAAGATTGTAAATTGATTGTACCTTAGTGTGTAGTAATAGCGCTAGTGTATGGGGTACTCGCTGGTCGGCGTGGACTCGGTGGGCCGAAGGACCTGTGTTCGCGCTGTATCGCTAAAGTCCAAAGTGGCGAATTAAAACAATGGTACGAAGGAGGATGTCGAGCCAAGGAATTGCATTTTGAAGAAGGGGGCCGTCCCGAAAAGTCGCCTATCCCGGTTTTCCAGAGATGCTGCCTGACCCGCGGAGCTACTCCCGCACTCTGCTCTGCGAAGGAAAATGCATACTGTGTCTATTCTTTGTGTTCGCATAGTGTTTCTTACTTTAACGAAATCCGAGATTAATTCATAACAAGTTTCTGGGTTTTGACAGATTACGGTTCAACGATGTTGACCTCCAGAGTAGGAAGAGTTTATTGATACAGCGCGGAAACAGGCCTTTCAGCCCACCGAGTCAGCGCCGACACATGTTCTCGCGTACATACCAGGGATAATTTACAGAAGTCAATTACCCTACAAACCTATAAGTCTTTGGAGTGTGGGAGGAAACCGGAGCATCCGGAGAAAACCCACGCGATCACAGGGAGAACGCACAGACATCACCCGTAATCATGATCCAACATGGGTAGGTTTCTGTGAGGCAGCAACTCAACTATGAGGCGGCCACTGTACCTCCCTCCTAAGCAGTTCCTGAGAAAGGTCCCAAGTCGAAACGTCGCCTGTCCATTTACCTCCACAGGACGCATCTGACCCGCTGAGTTCCTCCAGCAGTGTGTTTTGCTCACGATCCCAGCATTTGCAGTTCCTCGTGTCTTTCGAAAAGACCCGACCGTGTTCTACAGAAGAATTACTTACCGGTCCAAACAGATCCCGCCATCGGATGCCAGACAGCCTCTCCCTCTCTCTGACGGTCATTTCCTCGGAGACCGGCCTTGGGTGCGGCCCAAAGGGGCACTCGGAGCGATGTGTTAGTGCGGCGTGTGGACTGGAGCGGACGGACGTTTTCCAGAGTGCCCAGTTAATTCCCCGTCGGTGTGGTGTGGTGTGGGAGGAGCGCTATAAAAGACCGCGCCGACCGCAGACCCAGACACACTTCAGACAAGCTGCGATATTGCACCGCTCCACCTCAAGCGCGGCTGCGGCTCAATCTTAAGCGCCTCACTCCAGGAACCTCGGTAGGGTCAGGATGTACGGCCGGCGTGTGAAATGGCACAGAGACACCAAAGTAAAGTGAACGCACCTTGGATGTTGCCCGTCTCTACAATGAAGAGTGTAGGTGCAGTGCGCGCATCGGAAGTCAGCAAGCAATCTTTCCTCCCATTGCATCGCAAGTTGACACCTTGCTGTCAACGGCCCGAGGAGGGGAGTGATTGTTGTAAAGTACGATGAATCGAGTCCAACCATGATTGATTCCAGCCTGCACAAGTTTGGACTGTGAAGCGGCAGTTTCTGGAGCGAGGTGCCGAGGCTACTGTTCTGAACAAGCCGACCGGAGCAACTGGCTCCTATTCTAAACAAGCCAACTGGAGCGACTGTTTCTGGAGCGCACCGGCGTGGCAGAGGTGCTGGGGGCTCCTGTCCAAAGACTAGCCAACTGGGCAGCATCTGTTCCTCGCTGCCTGCCCCTTGTGCATTTCTGGTCAACTACAGACGTGAGTGCAGCCGAGTGAACACCCGGGAGCGAGCTGGTTGTCCCGATCGAACAAGCTGGGAAGGATGAACAGTTCTGCCGAGTGCCTTGGACCAAACAGCGCTGACCTGCAAACCAACGGGAAGCTTGTCAACTGCAGCGCCAACCCAGATGCCCATGGCGGGGCTGGCATTTCAGCATTGGGCATCTCCGTCTCGATCTTCCTGTGTCTCATCACCCTGGCCACCGTGGTGTCCAACGGATTTGTAATCGCCACCATCTACCAGACGAGGAAGCTGCACACTCCCGCCAACATCCTGATCGGTTCCCTGGCCGTCACCGACCTCATGGTGTCCCTCTTGGTCATGCCCATCAGTATTGTGTACACGGTGAGCGGGACCTGGAGTTTTGGCCAAATTGTCTGTGATATCTGGCTGTCCAGCGACATTACCTGTTGCACCGCCTCGATCCTCCACTTGTGCGTGATCGCGCTGGACAGGTACTGGGCCATCACGGATGCGGTGGAGTACTCGGCTAGGAGGACGCCCGCCAGAGCGGCGGGCATGATATTCACCGTCTGGGTCATCTCCGTCTGCATCTCCATCCCGCCTCTGTTCTGGAGGCAAGCCAAGGCAACGGAGCTGACAGACTGCATGGTCAACACCGATCAAATCTTCTACACGATCTACTCCACCTTCGGGGCCTTTTACATTCCCACCCTGCTGCTCATCGCCCTCTACGGGAGAATCTATGTGGAGGCCAGGTCCAGAATCCTCAAGCAGGCACCCAGGAACGCGGCCAAGAGAATGACCACGGCCCACCTGGTGACCGACTCCCCGGGCTCTTCCTCTCTCTCAGTAAACTCTCGAGCTAACGAAGCCTCCAGCGAGACTGGGGGCTCTCCCGTTTATTTGAACCACGTCAAAATCAAAGTTTCCGACGCACTGTTGGAAAGGAAGCGCATCTTGGCGGCCAGGGAGAGGAAGGCGACCAAAACTTTAGGGATAATCTTGGGGGCGTTTATCGTATGCTGGCTACCTTTCTTTATTATTACTCTGGTGATGCCCATCTGCAAGGAAGCTTGCTGGTTCCACCATGCCATCTTTGACATCTTCAATTGGCTGGGCTATCTAAATTCTCTCATCAATCCCATTATTTACACAATGTCTAACGACGACTTCAAGCAAGCATTCCAGAAACTCGTCCGGTTTAGATGACTGTCTAAACTAGTCTCACAACTGGACAAGTAAAGATCACTTGTGACAACTAGTCTCACAATTGGACAAGATCACTAAAGCAGCGTCTCTTTTAGCTCCCCGCTCATTTCTCCCTCTGTACACACACACACATAAATATAAAAATCACACACACACACACATTTACATACACACATCTATATATATATATACTGTATTTTTAAAGCCACCAAAAATCAGATGATAGTATGACAGCCCATGCAGCAGTTTAGCAAGCACACCACGTGTATGGGACATTGCATACACACTCGCAGCATTGTCAGGGAATGAATGTATATGTCAGGAAATCGAATATCCATACTTTGCTGTTGGCTTGAGTCTTACTTATTAGACCAGTCAAATATAGTTGTAGTTGAACACCAAAGGGTGATGTGCATGGGGGGAGGTCTTTTAGGTATTTTCTATATACCATTCGCAGTCGGATCCCACTGACCTAATCATCGTCCATTGACCCCTTGATGATGTGACACTGATTCGCTACAGCCAGAGGCCCGTGGAATTTCATTTTTTCAATCAGTCTGATATGAAACCCCATTTCCGGATCTGATCATCGGGAGATAGGGTTAGATCCTTCGCTCTTGTCACCGCAGTTTTAAACTGCATTACAAGTAGCTTTGGCCGTCTTTGAGATTTTGCTTAATCAAAACTTAGCTTGCTTTTAAGCCAACGTTTTGATATTTTGAAAACGTCGGTATATGATTGCTAAGGAACGAATTCTTAGTGAATGACTGAAAAACAAACGTATTGCTTTAATCCCAGCTGTTATTTGAGTGGTATATTTTGAAAGCATTTTGAATTTTAAAACGCAGATTAAGTAATGTGAGCTATGATGAATTATTTATAACCTCCATGCCTTGATGGGTATCTGCGGTTTGAATCTACAGGTTCTGTCTTTGTATTATGAACATTGTGTTTGAGCTGTCCAATGGATCCTGTTTATTTGTTATTGTAGGTTAGCACTGACAGTACCAGCAACAGTCTTTTAAGACAAATAAATGGTTTTGATACACGAAAGGTGTGTTTGACGTCAGTGTTTTCCGTTGATCGATTTATAACTAATATTACAAATAAAAATGGGTTGTCATGGCAAGGTTTCAAGACGTGACCATCTGTAGATGTAATAATAGTTGGGAGAAAGGTCCAAAAAGGTTCAGTGGAATGCCAGATGAGAGGAAGTATTTATGTGGATTTTCAGTTGCATCAACAACATATCTGTTTTGGAGTAAGCTTGCATTCCAGTGAGTAGTTATAGCTTTGCAAGCTTCTTGGGTTAAAGAACGGGGTTAGTCTGAAAAATAGAAACAGCGTGAAATCACTGTCGATGCAAAATCATTCTTGTATATATTATCGAACAGATAAAGGACTGCGATGTTGTGCATGTAAACAAGGACTGTGGAGCTGCTTAATAAACGCCGATAAAGCAAACCTTAATTTTATTCATTATTGATCAGCAGACATTAGTATCATTGCAGGGAAGAACTGCAGATGCTGGTTTAAATCGTAGGTAGACACAAAATGTTGGAGTAACTCAGCGGGTCAGGCAGCATCTTCAGTCTTCAGTCTGAAGAAGTGTCTCGACCGGAAACGTCACCCAATCTCTCCAGAGATGCTGCCTGATCCGCTCAATTACTTCAGCATTTTGTGTCTACATTAGTATCATTGCAGTTGCTTGTCAGTGAGTAAATTATTTTTTATTTCCCTTTAAACAGTATAGTTTGGTGGTGATAACTGGCAGGTACCTGACCATAATAGTCTACACTAGACATTTGGAAGCAGAAGGATCCTTGAGCAAAACACAGAGTGCTGGAGGAACTCGGGCAGCATCAGGGGAGGGGATGGACAGGTGATGTTTCAGGTCAGGGCCCTTCTTCAAAGATAGACACAATGTGCTGGAGTAACTCAACGGATCAGGCAGCATCTTTGGAGAAAAAGATGGGTGACATTTCGGGTCGGGACCCTTCTTATGACAGAGAGTAGAAGGTGGGGGGGGGGGGGGGGGGGGCATTGAAGAGCTGGAGACGGGAAAAGACCAGGACCAATCAGAGCCAGCCACAAATGATTTCAGGCAGGGTGGTGCCCTGGTAGGCCCATTGATGGCTTGTGATCTCAAGAGAGATACAATACAATCCAATCCAATCCAATGTGGAGAGCAGGAGGGAATGGTTAAACGACTAGGGCGAGGAAGGGGTCAATAGAGGGAGTGTAGCTGCAAGTTAATTAAAATTAGAGAATTCAACATTCACACCGCCGTGTTGTGAGCTACTCAAGTCTGATCAGATATGTCTCCTGTCCATTCCCTCCGCAGATGCTGCCTGGACCACCATGTTCCTCCAGCACTTTGTGTTTTACCAGGCATTTGCATTGTTCTTAAGTCAGCAAGGCCACAGACTCTCAGCATAATTTGATGGAAAGGGATCATGATGTGATAAGCCTGCAACTGTAAAATGTGTTTACTCACTCAAACAACTCCTGCACCTAGCCATTATGAACCATACTTCATTGGCAGCAATCATCAGCAAAGGGCACTGATTCTTAAATTCTTAAGGGGTTGGACAGGCTAGATGCAGGAAGATTGTTCCCGATGTCGGGGAAGTCCAGAACAAGGGGTCACAGTTTAAGGATAAGGGGGAAATCTTTTAGGACCGAGATGAGAAAAACATTTTTCACACAGAGAGTGGTGAATCTCTGGAATTCTCTGCCACAGAATGTAGTTGAGGCCAGTTCATTGGCTATATTTAAGAGGGAGTTAGATGTGGCCCTTGTGGCTAAAGGGATCGGGGGGTATGGAGAGAAGGCAGGTACAGGATAGTGAGTTGGATGATCAGCCATGATCATATTGAATGGGGGTGCAGGCTCGAAGGGCTGAATGGCCTACTCCTGCACATATTTTCTATGTTTCTACGTTTCTATGATGTTGCCATTTGCTGTCTTAAAGTGGGGTCCTTGACCTTGGCATTGTTCAGAGCAACTGGCAAACCCTCAGTGATTATTCCCTACTCAGTTGCAGGCACCTCGCTGTCGTCTCTTCCTGAGTTTCACGTAGGAGAACCTGAACATCCAGTGGACAGGGTCTCCCAACGTGGGCACCTCCCCCGCTCGTCCCCCTCCTCTTCTGCCAACTGTGCCAATAGGGTTGGAGCCCGAGGAATGTCTATAAAGGCACCAATTGGGAGCAACTGGTTTGCGCAGCAGTTGGTAATTATCTTTGCTTTTCATGTTGCAGGAGCAGAATTAGGCCATTCGGCCCATTGAGTCTATTCGATAGAGAGGAAGCAAAGACTAGGAATTAACGGGTCCTTTTCAGAATGGCAGGCAGTGACTAGTGGGGTGCCGCAAGGCTTGGTGCTGGTACACCAGTTGTTTACAATATATATTAATGAAATAGACAAGTGATTTAAATGTAACATCTCTCAGTTTGTGGATAACACAAAGCTGGGCGACAGTGAGCTGCGAGGAGGATGCTATCAGGCTGCAGGGTGACTTTGATAGGTTGCATCAGTGGGCAGTCGCATGGCACATGCAATATAATGTGGATAAAAGTGAGGTTATCCACTTTGGTGGCAAGAACAGGAAGGCAGATTATTATCTGAATGGTGAAGATGAGATGCAATGAGATATGGGTCTGCTTGTACATCAGTCACTGAGAGTAATTATGCATTAGAATGCGTTAGTAGCATGCAGGTACAGCAGGCAGTGAAGAAAGCTAATGGCATGTTGGCCTTCATTGCGAGGGGATTTGAGTTTAGGAACAAGGAGATACAGACCAGTTGTACAGGACCCTAGTGTGAAACTGCACCTGAAGTATTGTGGGATGCAATTTTTGGATCTCCTAATTTGAGGAAAGGACATTATTACAAATGTCCTTCAGGTAAATCATTGAGGGAATCTTATAGAATTTTTTTTCGAGGATGTAACTAGTAGCAGGTTAATTCCTGGGATGGCGGTACTGGACTTCCAGAAAGAATTCGACAAGGTCCCACTTGTATTCGTTGCAATTTAGAAGGGCATGAGAGGTTCAGTATGGAAATATATACAATTCTGGCAGAGGATTGGACAGGGTAGGATGCAGGAAAAATGGCAGGCAGTGACTGTGGGGTAGGGCAGTCCAGAACCAGGGGTCACAGTTTAAGAATAAGGGGTGGGCCATTTAGGACTGAGAAAGGGTTGCAGATTTGCAGATGACACAAAGCTGGGTGGCAGTGTGGAGGATGCAATGAGAATGCAGGGTAACTTGGACAGGTTGGGGGAGTGGGCAGATGCATGGCAGATGAGGTTTAATGCAGATAAATGTGAGGTTATCCACTTTGGTAGCAAAAACAGGAAAGCAGATTACTATCTAAATGGCGTCAAGTTGGGAAAAGGGGAAGTACAATGGGATCTGGGGGGTCCTTGTACATCAGTCTATGATAGTAAGCATGCAGGTACAGCAGGCAGTGAAGAAAGCGAATGGCATGTTGACCTTTATAACAAGAGGAATCGAATATAGGAGCAAAGAGGTCCTTCTGCAGTTGTACAGAGCCCTAGTGAGACCACACCTGGAGTATTGTGTGCAGTTTTAGTTCCCTAATTTGAGGAAGGACATTCATGCTATTGAGGGAGTGCAGCGTAGGTTTACAAGGTTAATCCCCAGGATGGCGGGACTGTCATATGCTGAGAGAATGGAGCAGCTGGGCTAGTACACTTTGGAGTTTAGAAGGATGAGAGGATATCTCATTGAAACATATGATTGTTAAGGGCTTGGACATGCTAGAGGCAGGAAACATGTTCCCGATGTTGGGGGAGTACAGAGCCAGGGATCACAGTTTAAGAATAAGGTGTAAGCCATTTAGAACGGAGACAAGGAAACATTTTTTCTCACAGAGAGTGGTGAGTCTGTGGAATTCTCTGCCTCAGATGGCGGTGGAGGCAGGTTCACTGGATGCTTTCAAGAGAGAGCTATGTAGGGCTCTTAAAAATAGCAGAGTCAGGGGATATGGAGAGAAGGCAGGAACGGGGTACTGATTGGGGATAATCAGCCACGATCATATTGAATGGTGGTGCTGGCTCGAAGGGCCAAATGGCCTATTCCTGCACCTATTGTCTATTGTCTATTGAGATGAGGAAAAACGTTTTTCACCCAGAGAGTTGTGAATCTGTGGATTTCTCTGCCATAGAAGGCAGTGGAGGCCAATTCACTGGATGTTTTCAAGAGAGAGTCAGATTTTGCTCTCAGGGTTAAGAGAATCAAGGGATATGGGGAAACAGACAGAACAGGGTACTGATTTTGGATATATCAGCTATGAGCATATTGAATGACGGTGCTGGCTCGAAGGACCGAATGGCTGACTCCTGCATCTACTTTCTATGTTTCTATGTAACCACCACCTTAAACATGTGGAAATTCAATCTATCTCCAAGGATGGTATCTTCTCCTCACCATCACGCAAAGTTACACACTGGTGGATAGGAAAGATTTGGAGGGATATTGGCCAAACATGAACAAAGATAGCTTAGATGGGCCATGGACGAGTTGGGCCGAAGGGCCTGTATCCATGCTGTGAGGCTCTATGATGTTCCTGACTCCTTCCCCAGGCACTTTGTGACAGTTGCATCAGCCTTTGCAGAATGTTCTGTTGACACTCTGATAATTGGCCTCTTGGGCCTGCAACATCTTCACACTTTGTTTCAGCTTGTTCTCCCAGATGTGGCGGCACTGTGGCACTGCAGTAGAGCTGCTGTCTAACAGCACCAGAGACCCAGTTCGATTCTGACTTTGGGTGCTGTCTGTATGGAGTTTATACGTTCTCCCTGTGACCATGTGGGTTTTCACCAGGTGCTCTGGTTTCCTCCCACATTCCAAAGACATACAGGTTTGTAGATTAATTGGCTTTGGTAAAAATTGTAAATTGTCTCTAGTGTGTAGGGTTGAGCTCGTGTACGGGTATCGCTGGTCGGCATTGACTCGGTGGCCTGAAGGGTAAGTATCCATGCTGTATTTTTAAACTAAACTAAGATGTGCATTGGACACAGTTCCTTGAAGATAGTGAAGATAGACACAAAGTACTGGAGTAACTCATTGGGTCAGGCAGCATCTCTGGAGTAAAGGGATGGGCATCTACAGTTCCTTTCTACACATTTGTCTGCTCCACTGCCAAATCTCCTCACGATATGCGTACTTTGAAGAGCTTCTCCTCTCTCGTCGATCCTTTTTCTCCAGAGATGCTGCCTGAGCCGCTGAGTTACAACAACTAGAGAGCAGTCCTGGGCTACTATCTACCTCATTGTATTCTCTCACACTATCGTTGGGCAGACTTTCCTGGACTAAACGTTATTCACATTATTCCCATTATTGTGCATCTGTACATCGTGGATGGCTCTATTGCAATCATGTATTGTCTTTCTGCTGACAGGTTAGCATGCAACAAAAGCTTTCCACTGTACCTCGCTACACCTGACAATAAACTAAACTAACACTAGCACTTTGTGTCTAGCTTTGGTATATACCAGTTCCTTTCTACACCCCTTCAAAATATTCCTAAACTCACGAATATTTAGGACTGAAATCTTTTTATGTGCCCTATTTCTTGGATAATTCCTCTCACAATGGTATTTTAATACCACAAAGGCCCTAATTAAGCACAGGTGCAGACAGCATATCCGAGGCATCAAGCCAGTTGTTATTCTTGGTGTGTACATCAGACAACTGGATTTTAATTATTTCTGGTGATAGAAGTAATCATTTTGGTTGTGATGAGGTGTTTGTTTTCACATTGCTTCTAGATAACCTTTTACTTTGAATAGCGTACCTTGATGTTATACTTGGTCAATTATTGCACTGATAGACCAGCACATTGTGTCTATCTCTGCCCATCACCAATCCCGATTCTACAGGTAATGGGGGATTTGCAATAATTCAAACAGTGAGAATCTACGACATGTAATGGGTTGTAGGTTATAGAACAGTACAGCACAGGAATGGCCCTTCGGCCCACAATATTTGTACTTGACATGATGCCTAGTTAAACTGATCTTGTCTTCTGTACGTAATCCATATCCCTCTATTCCATACACTTCCATGTGCCTATCTAAAAGTCTCTCAAACACTACTATTGTGTATGCCTCCATTACTACCCATGCCATCATCTTTAAATCAAAATGTAAGAATGGGTCAAAATCATTGTAGAAAAAATAGCAGTAAAAATGACAGAACTTTGACCAGTCTACTCTCTGCAATCTGCAAAAAATATATTTCCTCAGTTATGTTCATTAATAAGATTACAACATTAGAACATAATGTAGCATAATGTAATCAACATCCTTAACCTCATAATGTTGTAATTAGGGCTGACTCATGATTAAAAAGCTAATGGGAATGAATTGCGTGATTATAAAAAAATTAAGAATGACTTAATTGCAGTTTTAATTGTACTGTGAAACACTAACAGCTCAGAGTGCTTATTCTAGCAAGTCACCTGCATTGTACCACCAGAACTTATCCCCTCTTCTCATCCTAGTCACATGATAACATTCATTTCTGTGGTCACATAAGACCAATCATGCAGTTTACGTAATTGGCGATGCAGCTCGGAAACGGGCCCTTCAGCCCAACGTGTCCACAACAACCACCGATCACCCGTTCATATTAGTTCCATGTATCGCACTTTTGCATTTTACAGAGGGCCAATTAACCTACAAACCCTTTGGGATTGTGTTTATAGTTTGTTTGGTTATTGTTTGTTTGTCTTTTTGCACAAAGTCCGCGAGCATTGCCACTTTTCAATTCACTGCGCATCTCGTATGTGTATGTGACGAATAAACTTGACTTGGCTTGACTTGTCTTGATGCAGGAGGACCTGGAGGAAACCCACACAGTCACAGGGAGAATGTGCAAATTCCACTTGTTCCAACAGTACCCGAGGTCAGGATCGAACTCGGGTTGGTGACCCCCTGAAACAGCGGATCTACCAGTTGCACCACTGTGCCATACTCATGCTTGAAGCTTAGCTGTCCTAGTGAGTTTACAAGGTGGAGCAGTCAGAGACATAATTTGACTTTGATCAATGAAGCTTGAGAACTCCTAGTTATATGAGTTATATAATATGTCGGTGAGGGCACATTTACATAGAAACATAGAAAACAGTTGCAGGAGGAAGGCATTTGGCCCTTCGAGCCAGCACCGCCATTCATTGTGATCATGGCTGATCATCCACAATCAGTAACCCGTGCCTGCCTACTCCCCATATCTTTTGATTCCGCTAGCCCTTAGAGCTCTATGTAACTCTCTTTTAAATTCATCCAGTGAATTGGCCTCTACTGCCTTCTGTGGCATAGAATTCCACAAATTCACAATACTCTGGGTCTTCTTATCAAGTCCACACACAAGATTAGAATTTGTTCAACCAGAGCCGAACACAGTTATCGGCATTTGCATGCAATGGTGTCTGTCTTGCGCTTCTTGTGCTTCTTGTGCATGGAGGTGGAAAGATTGGTGAAAACAGGGCCGCGACGTGACTGCTCTTTCCTTGACCACACTTTCTGGGTGAAAAGGTTTTTTCTCATCTCAGTTTTAAATGGCATCCCCTCTATTCTTAGACTGCGGCCCCTGGTTCTGGACTCCCCCAACATTAGGAACATTTTTCCTGCATCAAGTTTGTCCAGTTCTTTTATAATTTTATCCTTCTATATTCCAGTGAATACAAGCCCAGTCTTTCCAATCGTTTCTCATATGACAGTCCCGCCATCCCGGGGATTAACCTCGTGAATTTACTGCCTCAATAGCAAGGATGTCCTTTCTCAAATTGTGTTCTTTAGTAACTTGTCAGTTTCTTTGTTGAACTAAATTAAGGCGCATGTTGCAATCAAAAGCGCTTGAACAATTGGTTGGGAAGAAAGCCAAACTGTAAGAAAGACAACTGTGCCTCCTTTTCAAGAGCAGCCAGCTCTTGCACACAACACTCCAGATATGGTCTCACCAGGGCCCTGTACAACTGCAGAAGGACCTTTTTAATCCTATACTCAAATCCTCTCGTTATGAAGGCCAAGATGCCATTAGCTTTCTTCACTGCCTGCTGCACCTGCATGTTTACTTTCAGTATTGGGAGTATTGTGTTCAGTTTTGGGCACCATGTTATAGGAAAGATGTTGTCAAGCTAGAAAGGGTGTAGAGAAGATTTACGAGTCTGATGAAGGGTTTCGGCCCGAAACGTTGCAAATTTCCTTCGCTCCATAGATGCTGCCTCACCCGCTGAGTTTCTCCACACTTTTGTCTATTTACGAGGATATTACCAGGACTCGAGGTCTGGAGGTATATAGGCATGGGAGAGGCTGATCAGGCTATGACGATTCCTTGGAGCGCAGGAGGATGAGGGGTGATCTTATAAAGGTCTATGAATGAATGAAAACTTTATTGTCACCTGTGACATGTCACAGTGAAATTCTTTGCTTGCATACCTTGCCAAGTTGTCCATGAAGAGCGCTTACAAAGTTACAAATTCCCCCTCCCCCCCCTGGCCAGTTCCCCCTTTGTTCTTCCCCCCTCCTTTGCGATGGTCCCCCCACACCGGGTCCCCATTGCTCTTCCTCCTCCCTCACAGCAGCCCCCCCACACCGGGTCCTTGTTGTCCATTGTTCTTCCCCTCTCTCACGGCAGCCCCCCCCCCACGCCAGGTCCTCCTTTGTTCCTTCCCTCGGCAGCGATGTCCTTACTTCATGTGTCCGGCTTGTCCGTCAGTCGGCACCTTCATCGGCCGTCGCACCGACCTCTCCACCAACGCTGCCGGGTCCTCTCCAGATGCCTACGTGGTGCTGACCCAGGCGCCAGCCACGGGCTCCCCTCCCATTCCCAATCTGACCTTTCTGTCCTGGGCCTCCTCCATTGCCAGAGTGAGGCCCAGCACAAATTGGAGGAACAGCACCTCATATTTCGCTTGGGTAGCTTACACCCCAGCGGTATGAACAATGACTTCTCTAAGTTTAGATAGCCCATTCTTTCTCCCTCCTTCCCCTCCCCCTTCCCAGTTCTCCCACAAGTCCTACTTTCTCCGCCTACTTCCTGTCTTTTTCCCGCTCCCACATCCCCCCCGACATCAGTCTGAAGAAAGGTATTGACCCAAAACGTCCCCAATTCCTCCTCTCAATAAATGCTGCCTCACCCGCTGAGTTTCTCCAGCATTTTGTGTCTACCTTTGACCTCATAGAAAACATAGAAAATAGGCGCAGGAGGAGGCCATTCGGCCTTTCGAGCCTGATTCCTTCATTCCTATTATTCATTCCTCATAATCAGACTATAACCCTCATTCCTTCATTCCTATTATATAGATAGTTTGGCAAAATGCAACATGGTGGCACAGAGGGAAAAAAAGACAAAGTGCTGGAGTAACTCAGTGGGCCAGGCAGCATTCCTGAATTTTCCAGAGATGTTGCCTGACCCGTTGAGTTACTCCAGCACTCGGTGTCTTTTTTTTTGTAAACCAGCATTTGCAGTTCCTTGCAATGGGATTGTGAAAACTTGTGCGTTTAAATCGTGCATCAGATCTTTTACATATACAGAAGAGCAAGTGGTTAAGCACGGGAAGAGACACAAGGGTCTGGAAATAGAATAATGTCTGGTGGTGGAGATTTCAAGCAAGTCAACAGGGTTTAATTGTTATATGTACGAGCAATGGAACAATGAAATCCTTACTTCCTGCAGCTTAACTGACCCATTAATGCAATGCATGCAAATAAACATACAGTATTATTATTAATAATTTAAATTTACAGATACAGTGCGGAAACAGGCCCTTCAGCCCAAGTCCGCACTGACCAGTGATCCCCGAAAACTAACACCATCCTACACACACTAGGGACAATATACAATTTTACCTAAGCCAATTAACCTACATACTTGTACATCTTTGGAGTGTGGGAAGAAACTGGAGATCCTGAGAAAACCCCCACAGGTCACGAGGAGAACGTACAAACTCCGTATAGACAGCACCCCGGTCAGGATCAAACCCGGGTCTCTGGTGCTGTGAGGCGGTATCTCTACCACTGCGCTGCCCACTAAATAGTATGTTAGATAGACCATTGAGCAGTACAAGGTAGGAACAGGCCCATTAGCCCACAATGTCTAAGCCGCATATAATGCCAAGCACAACTCTTATCTGCTTGTGTATAATCTGTATCTCCCCCCATTCCCCGCATATCCACCTGGCTATCCAATGATCTCTTGAATGCAATTTATAAGACAAAGGATGGAACAAAATAACCCAAAGTAAAAGAGGCAGTGTTAAGGTGTATGGCAACTTTGGAAATGGATACATTGTGAAGCCCCTATGAAGTGTGTCTGAAGTTATAAACAAAGCAAGCAAATAAATAATGGAGGACCTGAATATAACTTGTCATTCCTCTTTGGCTACGGGAGTGTAGTCAGCTAGTTGAAGGACTGCTAAGAATTTACTGTCAATTAAATAGGAAGAAAGGGATAAACCAAGTAATTACAGGCCAATCACTTTAACTTCAGTGCTGGGCAGATTCCAAGAATAAATCTTTACTTAGAAAGGCACCATTTTAATAGGGCAGATAGTAAAGTCTATAGATTGTGTACTTTTATAAATAATTAAAATAAAGAGGCAAAACAGCGGTGCAGCGATAGAGTTGCTGCCTTGCAGCGCCATCGACCCAGGGAGGATCCTGACAACAAATGCTGTTTGTACGGAGTTTGTACCTGTTCCCTGTGACAGCGTGGGTTTTCTCCGGGTGCTTTAGTTTCCTCCCACACTCCAAATATGTACAGATTTGTAGGTTAATTGGCTTTCACAAAAAATATATATATAATTGTTCCTAGTGTATAGTGTCATGTAGGATAGTACTAGTGTACAGGATGATCACTGGTCAGTGCGGACCTGGTGGGCTAAACGACCTGTTTGTGCTCTGTGTCTCTAAAGTCTAAAAGTCTAAAGTTAGCAAGACTGTATGATTGCTCCATCCCTTTGCTCAATCTTACTTCAGCAGAACCTCACGTCACTGGAGAGGGACCACTAACTCCTCCACAAAATCCTCAGGATCCACTTGGAATGATCCAACATCAGCCTTCTCACCCAGGCCAATATCCACGGTATTGAAGCTCTGAATGGATTCCAGCATCTCTGGCAGGCAGATCACATTATTCACGTGCCCAATACCAATACCAATACCGCTAAAGATAAACACAAATTGCTGGAGTAACTAAGTGGGTCAGGCAGCATCTCTGGAGAAAAGGAATAGGTGACGTTTCAGGTCAGAATCCTTCTTCAGACCCTAAGACGTTCTAACCCAAAGCGTCACCCATTCCTTTTCTCCATAGATGCTGCCTGACCCGCTGAGTTACTCCAGCATTTTGTATCTATCTTTGCTATAAACCAGCATCTGCATTTCATTCCCACACCAATACCGCTGAAACGAGCACTCTTGAGCTGCATCCCACCAAGAGAATACCAGGTAGACAGAGGAATCAAATTAAGGATGTCCTTAAATTCTTCTAGAGCAAGCTTGACATCCTCGGTGCCTCCTGGAGATCCCAGGCCCACGACAATGTAAAAGACTCACACCACCCTGGCCATGCTCGCATCTTGCTGAAACCATGGGAAGAAGGTACAGAAGCCTGAGAACCGTGACCACCAGTTTCAAGAACAGTTTCTTTCCAACAACCATCAGGGTCTCGAACCACCCTTATATTAGGATTGAGGAGCATTTAAGATTGTATCAAGTCAATTCATTGGGTGGACACAGAAGCCCAGCGCAAGTGGTAAGAAGAACTCACCCCCTGCCCAACTGCCTATCCACCTGACATGTCAAGCAACTCCTGCCCCACCTGTGACAAAGTCCTCACGTTGACCTCTGTAGCCATCTCAGAACCAACAGTAGAAAACTAGATGGAAGTCATCATCCAGTGGAAGTAGCAACAGGGGTCTAGAAGAGGCAAGCTTGAAAAGGAGATCACATGCTAGACTGGCCAATGAAGTGAAATCTCATGGGATCCCATGGATGATCCAATGAATTAGATCCAGAGATGACTCAGTGACTCAGAGACTGAAATAAGGGGTAGAAACAAGGAACTGGAGACGCTGGTTAATACACAAAAGGACACAAAATGCTGGGGTAACTCAGTGGGTCAGGCAGCATCTCTGCAGAACATATAAAAATGATGTTTCGGAACGAGACCCTTTTTCAGACTCCAGTAAGTCTGAATAAGCATCTTGACCCGAAACGTCACCTATCCATGTTTCAGACGTTTGCAGATGATACAAAGATTATCAGTGAAAAATAAAGTTTAGGTTGTAGGATAGAGAGAATGTCAAATGGAATTTATTAGAGACAAGTGTGAGGTAAGGTATCTGGAGTGGTGGGACAAGGCAATGGAATATGCAGCGTGGGAGGAAGGATGATACAGGCAGGGCAGCGCGTGGGTTTGTATTTGAATAACTGATCTGAGGGGATATGCAGGTGGGTTTAGGTTAGTTTAAGTTAAAAAACAAACTGCTAGAAGAACTCAGCGTATCAAGCAGCATCTGTGAAGGCAAAGGGGTAATTCTTTGTTGACCAGCACAGGTATGTTGGGCCGAAAGGCCTCTTTCTGTTGTCATAAACCTTCAGTTATTCTGTCGTGGTTCATATAAAATGCAACAACAAAAACTCCAGAAAAGAACCATAAAAGGTTTGATTTATCTTATGTACATACAATATATTTCCATTATTTTCAACTTCTAGGTAATATCTCACCTCAAAATAAATCAGTTAATTCTCTCTTGAATTTAATGATCAGCATGAATGAACCATTGCTAAAACAGTAGCAAAATGTTTTGTTGGTATCCTATTGCTTCAGATGTGATGGACGGTCATATGAGGGGAATTTCTAGTCCAATAAATCATTGGTGCACAGCTTTCAATGACAGGGAGATTGGTTCCAATTGCAGAAAGCTGTATTTTTTGCTGGGGCACATAAAAAATGTATTAGAGAGAAATTATGTAGATTTCGTTAAGAAAATATTTTACAATGTGTTTAGGGATTTCAGATGAATCAATATGGCTAGTAACTGTCTCAAAGCAAGATGATGGAAGGTATCTTGGCAGCACCACTTAGTTAGTGGCAAATAACTCATCAGTGAACTTAGCTTTGCCACGGCCACTCAGCTTTCGAACAGTACAGAACAGGAATGGTACAGCCCTGCGGCCCACACTGTTTATGCCGAACATGATGCCAAGTTAAACTATCCCTCTATTCCTTACACTTCCATGTGCCTACCTAAAAGCCTCCTAAATGCCACGATCATATCTGGCTGCATCACCCCCTCCCCCCCCTCCCCCGGCAATGCATTCTAGGCCCACATTTCTCTCTGTGTAAAAGATCTGTCGATCGATGGTTGGCAAGAACTCGGTGGGCCAAAGGGCCTGTTCCCCCGCTGCATCTCTAAACCCTAAACCTCTAGATCTACTCCAAAGTATCTTCAACAACCGGTGATGAGTTAGAAACATAGAAATTAGGTGCAGGAGGAGGCCATTCGGCCCTTTGAGCCAGCACCAACTTCACTGAAGTTGAAGATACTTACTGCCAGTTATATGCCAAATACTGGCTCCGTGGTTTTAACAAGAATTGGTGACCTCCACACTTAGATGTCTTGCCATCCAAGGACACCCTAAGTGGCAGAAACAGCAGAGGTCAGGCCGGAGGGAAAATGGGGAGAAGAGCCCTCTGCAAGAGATTACTTCCATCACGGGTGTTGAAGGAGCAGTTTGTGCACTTGAACCTCAACCAAGAAGATAGCGGTTAGAAGTTAGAGATCTGCACTTAAATAAAGAACCTTTCACTGGGATTTGTCACTAGATGTAGGACAAAGCAAGGAATTTATTCCCAGTAGTTGCAAAGTCATGGTGTGACAGGACACTTTATGGAACAGCTTATTTTCAGGTTGCAGCTGGAGGTTTGTAGTGTTCCATTTTACCAGAGTACTTGCATCAGGGAGGTTACTGCTGCTCTCTGCAGAAAGAGATGCAACTGCATTTCATTTTCTGTAATATCACTTTGTGGATATCACAAGTTAAGCTTAAAATAGGATAAGAATTCTTATTAATTTTAATGAATACTAGTGTCCATGTGCAGTGCCTACTTCTACCTTAGGTCAGGCCACATTTGAAGTATAATGTGCAGTTCAGGTCGCTCCATTCCAGGAAGGATGGGGAGGCTCTGGAGAGGATGCAGAAGAAGATTATCAGAATGCTGCCTGAATTAGAGGGTATTAGACAGGCACGCGGATATACAGAGTATGTAAGATCTGGATCATGTGCAGGCAAAGGAGATTAACCTGGCATATTCGGCATAGACATTGTGGACTGATGGGCCTTTTCCTGTGCTGTGCTGGTCTGTGTTCTGTTTAATAGACTCAACATTTAAAAGACATTTGAACAGGTACATAGACTGGAAAGGTTTAGAAGTGGGCAAAACCTGGGCACGTGTAGATGGGGCATCTTGGTCGGCATGGAGTTTTGACTTTTTAGACTAGACTAATTAGGCTAAAGGGTATGAAATTGACGGTATATGACTATGACTGAAGATTTCTCAATACGTTACAAAAGCTGCCTTTTTTTATAATGTATATGCATATTTTTTTAATATAAGCATATTTTATACAAAAAGTATTATTATAAAATTAAAGTATCTTAGATTTTTGGCTGAATATACAAAACCACTGGGATCACTTATAGTTTAGCTTATTGTCACGTATAGTGAAGTACCGTGAACATCTTTTGTTGCATGCTAACCTGTTAGTGGAAAGACTATACATGATTACGATCGAGCCATCTGCAGTGTACAGATATATTATGGGCCCAAAGCAGGCCTAGTGGAAATGGGACATGTTGGTCAATGTTGCTGCTGGAGGGTCTTCAACTCAGTGAAAGACGCTCTTTGGTCTGCCCGCGCGTTGCTCATCACCCAGCAGAGCGAGATGTCCGTCAGCGAATGTTGCCGACTGGCCCACTGCAGACTGCAGGAGTACGTGCTAAGAGACTCGCTGAAGCTTGGTGCAGCCAACGCCAAGGCTCGGTGGGATAGGGCCACAGTCTAGGGTCCTTCCGCTGATGGACATGGGGGGCACGGTATGGTGGAGACGCCCAGCAAACTAAATTAAGGGAAGGTATCCCACGCCAGGGGGGGCACATGAGTGGCACGGGTGGGGGACATTTTTGTGGAACTTGGAAGACTTGTGAACGGTGTTGAACGGTCTCTGTGGCCGACGGGGATGTCGGATGGAGTTTTCGCACTGTGTGCACATTGTATATATTTATTACTTGGACAGGGGCCACAGAGTGGCACGGGTGGGGGACTGTTTGGTGAAATTTGACAAATGTAAAAAATTGTACTGGAAAAATTTGTATAGTCTCCGAAAATGTCAGATGAATTTTGTTTGAATGGTTCAGGAATTGTATATATTTATCAATTGAATAAAGTCTATTTTGAAATTAAAAAAAAAAAAATGTTGGTCAATGTTGGGCAAGTTAGGCCGATGGGCCTGTTTCCATGCTGTTTGACTCCATGACTCTATGACATGATAGAGGGAATAATGTTCAGTGCAAGATCAAGTCCAGTAAAGTCCCTTTAAAGATAGTCCGACGGTCTCCAACGAGGTAGACTGTAGTTCAGGACCGCTCTCTAATTGTTAATAGGATGGTCGAGTTGCCTGATAACAACAGGGAAGAAACTGCTCGCATTTATTACTCACATCCGTAATAGTTTTCATAGCTGGATAGTGAGAATTTCTGAAAAGAGTAAGATCAATATATACAGTACGTAAATGGAGTGGAGAGCTACATCGTGCAGCATCAAGATGTACTGCTGGGATTATCTGCCCAGTGGGCACTGCTGGTGAAGAGGCAATGACTGCAGCATCCTTTGAAGTAGTGGATGCAGGAAATGCTCCCTCGGACACTGAGCCTTACTGCCGCAGTAAGGCATTCAGCTGCTCCAGCAGTTCTTTCAGATCACGATTGATTTGTGCCTCAGCTTTTGTTTATCTGTCTTTGCAGCGTATTGAAATTTCACTTGCCTTTATTACTGCCTGCTTCCCATGTTATTTTAGACTGTGTGCTCTTTCTACCAGCTTCGAAATCTGTATTCGCTGCTCAATCTTCCCCCACAGTGGGTGAAATAAATTGCAGCGTAGGTGATCAATTTATGGAACACACCCACTTCAGAGGTGCAACTTGGAGCTTCTGCCCACTGGTCATTTGAAGGTCAATAAGCAGGAGCATTGATTTTAGGGAGACACAAACTTGCTGGAGTAACTCAGCAGGTCAGGCAGCATCATTGGAGAAAAGGAATAGGTGACGTTTCGGGTCAAAATCCTTTTTCAGATTTAGAGTCAGGGGAGAGGGAAATTAGAGGTATGAAAAAGTACAGACAAATCACAGCCAGCACCGATGACTTAAGAAAGGTAGAACCCACAATGGTCCATTGTCGGCTGTGGAAGAGGTGATAATGAAGGGATACCAACAGTAAAACTATCAAGATGACTACGGTGGGAAAAGGGTTGGAAAAAGGGGGAATGCAAGGGCTGCTTGAAATTAGTGAAATCTACGTTAATATTGGTGGGTTGTAAGCTGCCCGAGCGAAATATGAGGTGCTGCTCCTCCAATTTGCATGTGGCCTCACTCTGACAGTGGAGGAGGCCCAGGAGAAAGATCAGTATTGGAATGGGAGGGTTTTAGGGAATGATAGAGGAATTGTTTTGTTCACCTGGAATGGTAGGAATCTGGATCTCACTGCTTGAAAGGTGGTGGAGATAGGGAGCTGCATCAGGTTTAGTAAGTACATGGCTGTTGATTTGAAGTTACGGGGTTATTGACTGGGAGCTAGGGGGAGAGTTCAGTCTCAATAATTCATACTTGGTCGCAGTAAGTTTATAAGACATAGGAGCAGACACTGCCTTGGCAAGGCCACTAGCATAATCAAGGACGAGTCTCACCCGTTCACTCCCTCTTGTCCCTTCTCCCATCAGGCAAGAGTTACAGAAGTTTGAAAATGCACATGTCTAGATTCAGAGAGTTTCTTTCCAGCTATTATCAGACAACTGAACCATCGTATGATCAGATAGAGAGAGATCTACCTCATCAGAGATCTTTGAACTATCTTTAATCGGACTCTACTGGATTTTAGCCATTTTAGCATAGAGCTATTACAACAGGGGAACAGGCCCTTCAGCCCAACTTGCCCATTCTGACCAAGATGCCCCATCTACACCAAATGTTATACCCTTTATCCTGTATCTGTACACTGTGGACAGCTTGATTTAAATCATGTAGTCTTTCCACTGCATGGTTAGTACCCAACAAAAAGCTTTTCACTTTACCTCGGTACACGTGACAACAAACTAAGCTAAGATTAGGCCAATGGACCCATCAAGTCTACCCCACCATTTGATCATAGCTATTCCATTTTTCCCTCTCAACCCCAATCCCCTGCCTTCTCTCTGTAACCTTTGATGCCCAACCGATGGCGTGATAACGGGAATAACATTTCTGCTACTATTGTGTGACAGAAAAAAATGAAAGTTCTCTCAGCTGTAAGAAAATATAATCAAGTCTGAAATTGCATTTTTTTAGAGAAAAAATATGAAGAGCTCAACCTAGATAAAATAGTACTTCAGTAGCAGATGAACTAATACAATTTCTAAGTTGAATATGCGGGACGCCGTGGGATGTTTGGAGCTTCCGAACAATGGTATCAAATTATTTAGTTATTTTGACAGAGGCGGAAAGGCTATGAAAGTGCAATAAAAATCCAAATTGCAGTTGCAATTGCAGTGGCTTACCAAGTGTATTGGTAATACTGTATCCCTGACTATGTAAAGAGATCAGCAAGCAATCAAATACTCGGTTAATTTGATCTTGGTATTGATAGAGGTCTTATGATCCCTAATTGAAAATATTCAGAGGACTCAGTGCCACCATACTTCACCATTGTCATTTATGTTGGGTAAACATTTACTGATTAGATCAGTGTAATGAAAATACGTTTATTTTTTGTCCCTGTAAGGTGAAATACATTTTTTATTAACACCCCTGCAGTGGGATAGAGCTCCAGCGACTGTGTTATGTCAGTGGGGGTTTGGAGGATGTCATAGAGCCATTACAGCAGGGAAACAGGCCCTTCAGCCCAACTGGCTCAGGCTGACCAAGATGTCCCATCTACACTAGTCCCACATGCCTGTATTTGATATATCCCTCTAAACCTTCCCTATCCATGTACCTGTTCATATGTCTTTTAAATGCTGTTATAGTACCTGCCTCAACTATCTCTTCTGGCAGCTCGTTCAATATATCCAGCACCCTCTGTGTGAAATAAGTTGCTTGTCAGTTCCTATTAAATCTTTCCCCCCCACACGCAGGAGGATGAGGCGTGATCTTATAAAGATGTACAAAATCATGAGAAGAAGAGATCAGGTAAGTGCCCTCTTGCACAACATAGGGGAATCAAGAACCAGAGGTTTAAGGTGAGGGGAGAAAGATTTAGTAAGAACCCGAGGGGTAACTTTTTTACATAAAGGGTGGTGAGTGTTTGGTACTAGCTGCCGGATGAGTTAGTTGAGACAGTTACTGTTGCAACATTTAAGAAACATTCAGACAGGACATGGATAGGGTAGGTTGAGAGGGATATGGGCCAAATGCAGGCAGGTGGGATCAGTGCAGATGGGACATATTGGCCAGTGTGGGCAAGTTGGGCCGAAGGGTCTGTTTCAAAGCTGTATGACTCTATAACACCTTAAACCTATGTATCCTGGTTCGTGATTGCCCTACCCTGGATAAAAGACTGTGTATTCACCCTATCCATTCGCCCAGCACCCAGATTGAACCTGGGTCTCTGGCGCTGTAAAGCAGCAACTCTACCGCTGCCACCTCACTAATCAAGAACCTATCATGAAGTGCTGGAGTAACTCAGTGAGTCAGGCAACATCTGTGGAGAACATGGTTAGGTGACATTTCCGGTCAGGACCCTTCATCAGACTGATTTTAGGGTGAGTGGGGGGAAGAAAGCTGGGAGGCAGGATAAGGTGTAGCAGCTACTAGGTGGTCACAGGCGGCGAGGAGGGGAGGATGTGATAGCTGGATGGTTGGAACAAAGATCAGAGATTAAAGCAGAAGGTGTGAGAGAGGGATTGAAGAGTTCAAATTTTGAAGACAGAGGAAGAAATGTAAGAGGAGGGAGTGTGGAGAAATAGGTCTGAGTCCAGGTGAGACACAGGGAGAAGGGGGCTGAAGAGGAGGGGGATTTTCAATCTCCGCTGGCAATGTGGCATAATCCTTGCATTCCTCTCCTACTCTTTCAGGAGTCAAGTGTGTTTAATTGTCAGATGTACCAAATTGGAACAATGAAATTCTTACTTGCTTGTTTGTAAACATAAAGACTGATGCAAAATTGCTGGAGTAACTCAGCATGTCAGGCAGCATGGGTAGACACAAATTGCTGGAGTAACTCAGCATGTCAGGCACTCAGCATGGGTAGACACACATTGCTGGAGTAACTCAGGCAGCATCTCTGGAGAGGAATGGGTGACGTTTTGGGTCGAGATCCTTGTCAGGCAGCATCTCTGGAGAATATGGATAGGCAACAATTTGGGTCGGGACCCTCTTCAGATTTAGGTTTACAAATTACGTACATTTCTCAAATTAGGTTTGTAAACACAGTACACAACAGATAATATGATAAACAAATAAAAATAAGTTCAATAAATTGAAAATCCTATTTTGTGCAAAACCAAAACAAATCCCGTGCAATCCAGGCAGTTTGTAGTTCAGCGTTTAGTTGGAGCTCTGCTGCAACTATGATTGCATTGGTGCTACTTCAAGTAGTTCCATTGCGGGGTCTCGAGTGTTGACCATTGCTTTGCTGCTACAGACCAGACCACTTCTTCTCAGATTCCCCAGGTGTTGTGTTCTTAACACTGATGCAAAATTTGGTTTAGTTTATTATTGTGGCGTGTACCAAGGTACAGTGAAAAGCTTTGGGTTGCATTCTATCCAGACAGCGAAAAGACTACATGATTACAGTGTACAGGTAGAGGATAAAGGGGATAATGTTTAGTGCAAGATAGAGTCCAGTAAAGTCCAATTAAAGATAGTCCAAGGGTCTCCAATGAAGTGGATGGGAGGTCAGGACCATTCTCTAGTTGGTGAGAGGACCTTCAGTTGCCTGATGACAGCTGGGAAGGAACTGTCCCTGAATCTTGAGGTGTGTGTTTTCACACTTCTGTACCTCTTGCCTGATGGAAGAGGGGAGACAAGGGAGTGACTGGGGTTAACAGGCATACGATGAAAGTGTTAATATCTGATTCCTATGCAACTCTGCTCTTTCTGTTCAACATTGCCTGGGCAGAGACTTATTTAGCCTTATTGAACTCCTCTTAAATTTATCCTGAAATCTATTTCGAATCTTTGACCTGAAACATTAATTTTGCTTCGCTTCGAACAGATTCTGCTAGCCTATTGACTGTTCCCATCTCTGGAAATTGTTATAGTCTTACAGAACTGGGTCACCAGGCTCTGAATCAGCAAAGAATCAGTTGCAAATTTGTGTTGTGCACAGCAAGGAAACCTAGAGCGAGTGTTCACCAAATGCATGGTATTAACTGCAAGGGCAAAACAGGAAATGCACGGCAGGTCAGGCGGTATCTGTGGAAAGAGAAGCAGTTAGGTTTCAGGTTGATGGTCTTTCATCAGTTTAGTTTAGTGTAGAGGTACAGCACAAATACAGGCCCTTTGGCCCATCGAGTCCCCGCCGACCAATGATCATCCTGTACACGAACACTATCCTACACATTAGGGACATTTTAAAATGTTTTCAATTTTTACCGAAGCCAATTAACCTACAAACCTGTATGTCTTCAAAGCGTTCGCCAAATGCATGGAACATGGGAGGAAACCAGAGCACCCGGAGAAAATCCACGTGGTCTCAGGGAGAACATACAAACTCCATACAGACAGCACCTGTAGTCAGGAATGAACCCAGGTCTCTGGCACCGTTAGGCAGCAACTCTACCACTGTGTCACCATGCCGCAGAACCTGGAAAAAGTAAGAAAACAAGAATGTCTTAACTTTCAGGAAAGTAGCAAGGCGGCACAGTGGCACTGATGGTAGAGCCACTTCCTCACCCAGGTTCGGTCCTCACCTCGGGCACTGTCTGTACGGAGTTTGCACATTCTCACTGTGAGAGGGGCAAGGTTTAATAGCAACCTGAGGGGTAACTTTTTCGCACAGCGGGTGGTGGGTGTATGGAACGAGCAGCCAGAGAAGGTAGTTGAGGTAGGTACTCTAACAACATTTAACAAACATTTAAGAAATAAAGTGGATGAGCTTGAGGCTCAGTTAGAAATTGGCAGTATGATGTTGTGGGAATTTACAGAGACATGGCGGCAAGAGGACCAGGGCTGGATACTGAATATTCAAGGGTATATGTCCTCTCGAAAAGAGAGACAGGTGGGCAGAGGGGGCGGGGTAGCTCTGTTGGTGAGGAATGAAATTCAGTCCCTTGCGAGGGGTGACATAGAATCAGGAGATATGGAGTCAGTATGGGTAGAGCTGAGGAATTGTAAGGGTAAAACGACCCTAATGTGAGTTATCTACAGGCCCCCAAACAGTAGCCTGGACATAGGGTGCAAGTTGAAACAAGAGTTAAAATTGGCATGTCGCAAAGGTTGTCATGCGAGATTTATTTAAAAAAAAATATTTTTATTAGAAGCAGTGTACAAAAGTATAAACCGCGGCATATGACATAATACATTTATTGTACAGCTTCAATTTTAATTTTAGCAAAGATGAAATAGAAAAAGAGAGAAAGAGCAAGAAAGAAAGAAAGAAAATAAAAGAGAAAGTGAATGTGTAAGAATAGAACCCCTAAACTACCAAATGAGTGTGGTCGAAGAGTGAGTAAGTAAAAGAAATAGGAAAAACGTAAAGAAATAAAAGGACAAAAACGGGGGGGGGGGAAAAAAAAAAAAAAAGTGTTGATATACCTGCTTCATTTCTCTCCCCACCCATCACCCAGTCCGTAAATCGGTTTAATTCCGAAGTTGTGTTGCACCATACTATCCTTGTAATGAATCAATGAATGGAATCCATGTCTTCGAAAATTGCTCTGATTTTCCTGCTAAGATAAGTCTCATATTTTCAAGATGTAGCGTCTCAGACATGTTTGTAATCCACATTTTAAGAGTAGGGGCAGATGTATTTTTCCAAAAATTTAAGTATAAGTTTTTTCGCCGTTATCAGGCCATAATTAAGGAAACGTTTTTGAAATATTAATAGCTCAGGGCAGGCTTCTGCTGTTCCGAAAATAATCAGTTCCGAATGGGGGTCCAGTTTTGTTTTGAATGTTTTTGAGAAAATTTCAAAAATTCCTTTCCAAAAGTTATGTAGTTTTATGCAAGAGGCACAGGAATGTGTTATAGTTGCTTCTTGAAGGAGACATTTGTCACAAATAGGAGATACATTTGAAAAAATCTTATTCAGTTTAGTCTTTGAGTAGTAGAGTCTGTGCAGTATTTTGAATTGGATTAAAATGTGTAATATTAATCGAACAATTATGTATATATAAAATATATTTTTCCCATCTGTCTTTGGAAATTTTTAGGCCTAATTCCTCTTCCCAGTCTCTTCTAATTGGGTCCGACGATGGAATTTCTATATTTATAAGGGTATTATACAAGTATGGTGTTAGATTGTTTGACTCTGAGATTCTATTCATACCTTCGTCTAATATATCTGGCAGCAGAGTTTGATAATCATGGGTATATGTTTTCCAATAATCTCGAATTTGAAGATATCTAAAATATTGATTACCTTTCAGACTGTTTTTCGACTGTAATTTCTGAAATGACTGGAGATTTCCCATCTCGTACAGATCTCCAAGCTTTTTAATTCCTAGTCTTTCCCAATAAGTAAACGTTTTATCTATAATAGATGGCTTAAACGACGGGTTATTAGCTATTGGTGAAAGAAGAGATAAATTTCTTGGTTTAAAAGTTGATTATACCTGTCTCCAGATTCGTAAAGTCCTGTGAATAATCGGATTTTTATCATATAGTGTGTTCTTCAACTTTGTTAGGGAGAGAAGAATTAAAAGGCGAGCAACCCTCTCTCTCCATTAATAACCAGTCTACCTGTTGGCATGCGTTATCCAGCCAATAAATTACATTTTTAATATTCGTTGCCCAATAATAGTATAAGAAATTGGGGAGAGCCAATCCACCCATTTCTTTGGGTTTACATAGATGTCGTTTATGAATTCTATGTGTTTTATAATCCCAGATAAAGTTTGTAATCCGGTAATCAAGATTTAAAATAAAAAATTTAGGTAGGTATATTGGTAATGATTAAAATAAATAGAGAATTTGTGGGAAGAAAATCATTTTTATGCCATTTATTCGGCCTATTAGAGACATCGGAAATGTTTTCCAGGATTGAATAAGAGCGTTTAATTTAGTCACTAAAGGCGGGAGGTTTGCATTGAATAAAGAAGTATATTTTCTGGTTATCTGAACACCCAGATATTTAAATTTTTCTGTAGCAAATCTAAAAGGGAATTTTAAAAGGTGTATCGGCTCTTGAGGTTTTATTGCTGTTAGGCGCTTCCCCCTCCTGGTGAATGCTATGTACTTACCTTTCTCTCCCGAGTACAGGCCTCGTGGCTATGAGTCTGGAATCAAGGGGTTAAAGGCTCCTGTACCCGATTGGCCAAGCTGCGTCAGGTGACGGGTGACTCATCTGAAGCTTAAATACCAGAGTCTCCCAGGATTCTCTCTCTTCTTTGTGGACCCTGACTGATGAGCAGACTGCTGGTGTGAGCTGCGGAAGGCCTGGCCACATGGCATAGAACTTTGTGTACTTTCACCATTCCTTGTTAACAAATATTGAATTGGGACGGATAAGGGCTGACCTTAGTGTTTTCGTGTATTTTGTTTCAGGGTTATATCTCTTTAAGCAGGTTTTAGAGTCTCCGGTTTGACGGTCCATCATGTGGCTGGCTGGAGCATTGTTAAATTGTTTGTCAGTTCATCCATATCCCTGACTGGGTTGTTTGAATCAGGTTTGGGTTTTGTGTTCCATTGAATAATTAAAACTATTTTTGAACTTGAACCTGGTTTTTGACTTGTGTTACGCAGCTCTGAAGTACTTGCATTCGGGTGTCGTAACATTGCCATAATTTCACTTTTGTTCCAGTTTATTCTATATCCTGAGAAGGAACCAAATTCCTCTATAAGATTTAATATATTTGGAATACTAACTTGGGAAATGGTGATATATAATAATACATCATCTGCATATAATATTTTATTTTTGGAGTGTTTAGTATTATAGCCATGAATGTTTGGATATACTCTCATACTTTCCGCTGAGGGTTCAATCACAAGGGCAAATAACAGATGACATGAATATGCCCATCCCTGTCTATTGCCCCTGGATAGCTGAAATTTCGGAGAAAGTATATGGTTGGTCAGTATTCTGGCAGTTGACCTATCATATAGTAATTTTATCCATGAAATAAAATTCTCTCCCATCTGATATTTTTGCAGTCCTGTGAAAAGGTATTTCCATTCTACTTGGTCAAATGCTTTTTCTGCATCTAATGAAATAATTGATGTCTTCTTCTTTAGTTCGGTATGAGTACATTATGTAAAAAGGCGTCTCAAATTATTAAATGAATGTCCCTTGGGTATGAACCCCGTTTGATCCGAATGTATTAATTAATTAACGTATTTACTTCATCTTCTTGCTAAAGTTTTCGCTAATATTTTCTGATCTGTATTTAGCAGGGCAATTGTTCTGTATGAACCGGGGACTTCTAGATCTTTATCATTTTTGGGTATAAGTGTGATAGTTGATTCAGCTAGTGTTTGTGGTAATGTCTGTTCTTTAAATACGTATGTATTAAGCTTGTATAAACGTGGGGAAATTACCTCGTGAAATCTTTTATAAAATTCGTTACTAAACCCGTTTGGTCCTGGTGTTTTACCGTTCTTTAGTGAGTTGATTGTCTCTTCTATTTCTTTAATTGAAATCTGTGCTCCTAATTCCTCTTGTTCCAGCAGGTTAAGTGTTGGAAGTTTACAGTTGTCCAGAAAGTTTGTAATTTTTCTGCTATCTGTTGAAGTTTTGGATGTGTATAAATTTTGATAAAATTGGGCAAATCTTTCGTTAATGTCATGGGAGATTTCAACATGCTGGTAGATTGGGAAAATCAGGTTGGTGCAGGATCCCAAGAAAGGGAGTTTTTGGAGTGCCTCCATGATGGATTCTTAGAGCAGTTTTGGTCTCCGAATTTGACGAAGGACATTCTTGCTGTTGAGGGAGTGCAGCGTAAGTTCACGTGATTAATTCCCGGGATGGCGGGACTGTCATATATTGATAGATTGGAGCAGCTGGGCTTGTATACTCTGGAATTTAGAAGGAGGAGAGGGCATCTTATTGAAACAGAAAATATTATTCAGGGATTGGACACGATAGAGGCAGGAAACATGTTCCCAATGTTGGGGGAGTCCAGAACCAGGGGCCACAGTTTAAGAATAAGGGGTAGACCATTTAGAATGGAGATCAGGAAAAACCTTTTCACCCAGAGAGTTATGAATGTGTGGAATGCTCTGCCTTTCTATGATTCTCCATATTAGTTTAAATCTTTAAATTGCATCCTTTGTTAAGATCAGGTTCGACTCGAACTAAATGTTGAAGGAAGGGAATGTAGATGCTGGTTTACACCAAAGAGAGAAAAAGGATAGGTGATGTTTTGGGTTGGAACCCTTCTTGAAAGTAGAGGGTAGGCAGGGCCGGATTTACGTATAAACTAGACAAGCTTAAGCTTAATGCCTCGAGATCTAGGGGGGCCTCTGCTCGCTTCACCAAGGTGTGTTAAACGTTTGAGATGGTGGCATTGTTCCAAACCCCACCATCGGTGGCGCTGAGCTTGCGATTCCTGAGGCTTTGGTGGTATGGGGGGAGGCAGGGCTGGATTTAAGTATAAACTAGACAAGCTTAAGCTTAGGGCCTCGAGAGCTAGGGGGGCTTACTCACCTTGCTGCCTCACCGGACCCGTCGAACCTCGACGCCCCACCGATCATTTGCCCACAGAGAGCTCCTACTCTTTGCCCGCTGATCCTCGCCACTCCACCGCCCTCCAGCAGCCCGCAGCCGTCGCCTTACCTCCAGCCTGGACTCGGCACCGGGCCTGAAGTTTCCATGCTGCAGACTCCCACTACCCTGAGTTTGACTGCGCTGGGTCCTAGTGCTAGCCCCCCCAACCCTGGTAATCTCAGTGGCTGTTCCACTGGGTCTTCCCCATTCCCCTCAAACCATGTGACCCCAGCTCTTCCCCACCCACACTACAGTCCTCATAGCCCCTCCCCCTGACCACCCACCACCCCCCCCCACCAGACATCGCCTCGGCCCCAGTCCACTCACCTGCCTTCCTCCAGCCCCAACCCCCATCCCTGCCGTGTGTTCACCATCCCCCCTGACCTCCCCCTCTCAGATACCGAACGGTCTGTCCTCAGCAGAGGTCTTACCTTTGTCCCCCTCCGTCCCCACCTCAATGAGTTCCGCGCCCGCTGCGATTTGGAGCTCTTCTTCTGTCGCCTCCGCCTCACATCATTTTCCATGGGAAGGAGTCCTCGCCCCCATTGATGATCCCTTTTCCTCTCCTCCTGGACCCCCCCCCCATGGCCATTGGTACAATGAAATTTGGGGATCACCATCCGACGTCAGAACGGGAGAACATTCTCAGCGGCTTGGACTTACGAATCGGCCACTTCCTACCGGAGACCGCGGCTCCCGAAGTCCACAGGCAGAGCTGGGTGGAGATTCACGCTGGCGGCCCTCGGCAAAGGATTCCCAGGGCTCCGCGATATTGAAATCAGCGCGGCCCGAGGCTGGGAGCTCCGCAAACAACAGCTCCATGATGTTGAAGCAGCAGGCCCAACACTCCAGAGCTTCAAACGGCGATCCAGGTAAGGCATCGCCCGCTCCGCGGTGAATCCAATATGTATTTTAAAACCAACTGTTTAATGACAGTAGGATCTAAAAGTGTCACACTGTCACTGTCAGGTAGTCATGGTCCTCTAGTCGTGGGGGCGGGGGATTGGGGAGGGGGGCTCATAAGTGAAATAGCTTAGGCCCTCTCTTCATCTAAATCCGGCCCTGTTCATACAGTTGAGTTGCAATCTAATCAAGCAAAATATGAGGTGATGATCCTGCAAATTATACATGGCCTCAGACTGGCAATGGGGGAGGCTCAGGACAGAAAGGCCAGTATGGGAAGGGGAGCTAAAATGACTAGCAACCGGGAGATCCAGCTGGCCTTGGAGGACCCATTGAATTACTCCTGCACTTTGTGTCTATCTCAACTCGAACAAACCCTGGCACAGATGTTGACTAAAGCACAAACTCGTTGTCGTTGAAGACTTTACTGGGCCTGGACAAGCTGGAGTTTAGAAGGATGAGGGAGAATCTCATTGAAACTTAGTGAAAGGTCTGGATCGAGTGGGTGTGCTGAGGGTGGTGAATCTGTGGAACTCATTGCCACAGATGGCATTGGAGGCCGTCAATGGGTATTTGTGAGGTGGAGATTGACTGATTCTTGATTAGTAAGGGTATCAAGGGTTATGGAGAGAAGGCAGGAGAATGGAGTTGAGAGGGATACATATATCAACCATGATTGAATGGCAAGTGGACTCGATAGGCCGAATGGCCTAATTCTGCTCCTATAACATGAACTTTACCGAGCCTGCTCTCAGAATCTAAACTTCTTTGAAGCTGATAGGCAGTTGCTGCACTCAAACATTGTCTCAAAACTGTCAGCCAGAAAAAAATCTTCAATCTTTCCCGTAAAGCCATGATGATAACATCTTTGTAGTAATGTGCTGACAACACCTGTGCCGCCGGCTGCAGTACTGCCATAACCATTGCAGAGTAATGCAGTCATGCACGGTCTGAACCATTCAGCGGACGCTACATCGCTGTTAACGACCATCTTGTATTGAGATTACATTCAGAACAAACCAAGCTCAAATACTGGTAATGACATCAGATCTTAAACTATGTAGAACCGGCTGCTTTCTGTTGCATTACATTGGTTAGACGTGTTTCCTTGGTGCCTGCTGTTCATTTCTATCACCGACAATGTGGAAATGAGGGGAATAATGAACATTTAAGGCATTGCATACAAAGTCTATGTTGCCAACAGCCAGGGCTGAAGTCTTGCACAAAATGTCAGTGAGAAAACAGAGTGACTGTGATTGTGTTGTGATTTTCTCACATGGTGCAGTATGATGGAGTTAAAATCACAGAGCATCACTCGAGGAATTACATGGCGGCACCTGCATGCATGTGTAAATATGCAAAAACAATGTCACTGTACAGTTGCATGTGACAAATCAAGCATCATTGGAATGAAGAGAATACAGTATTAGATTTGAAGGGAGGACAGGGAGTGTGTGGCAGGGAGTGTGTGAGGGGAGAGAGGGAAAGAGAGAGTAAGGTCATGGGAGTGGGCAGAACCATTCTCTTGTCCCTTACTTAATCAGCTCAGCCCAGCCCAGCCACTTTCTCAACCCTTCCCCATGTCTCCTGCACTCGGGTCAGCACTCTTCCACCCTTCAGTCTTGCCACTGCCTTTCCTCCTCTCCTCCTCTTTCTCTTTTTTCTCTGTTTCTCAATAATCTCTGTTCTCTTTCTCCTTCCATTTGAAACTCTCTTTCTCCCCTGCTTCCCACTCTCTTTTCTTCCACCACCCAACTAGTTTTCTCCTTCTCCAATCTCTTCACCTCCTTCACCCACTTTCTCTCCTCATCCCAACTCTTGTTTCCTCATTGCCCACACTTTACCCTTCCCTCCAATCTTTCCTCTTCTTGTCTTCTTTTCCCTCTAATTCTTTCCGATCCATACATCTGACTAAATCTCTTTTGTCACTTGTTGTTTGTTCAGTGGTGTGATTTCAGTGACAAATGAACGGTAAGCTTGCTGTTTATTACATAGCCCTGTGACTCAGTTTGCTCACTGGTACTGATTAAGCAGTACCCCCCTGCAGGAACTATACAACTGGAGGTGCAACTCCAGAGCAAACAAAATCATGAGAGACCTCTTCCACCCCTGCAACGGACTGTTCCAGCCGCTACGGTCAGGCAAACGCCTCCGTTGCCATGCAGTGAGAACGGAGAGGTTGAGAAGGAGTTTCTTCCCAGAGGCAATTCGGACTGTAAACGCCTTTCTCACCAGGGACTAACTCTACAGAACGTTTTTCCTTCTATTATTTGTTATGTAAAAGAATATGTGTGTTATGATTGTGTTTATAATTTGTTTGGTTGTTTTGTTGTTTGTCTTTTGCACAAAAGTCCGCGAGCATTGCCACTTTCATTTCACTGCACATCTCGTATGTGTATGTGACAAATAAACTTGACTTGACTTGACTTGGCCATGACAGTGGAGGCTTGTACTGGAACTGAACTGCTTGCTGAAAGCAGAGGCTGATCCTGGATTGGAATGATCACCCAGATGTGGTGATGTGCACTGCTAGATATGCAGGGCATGGAGAGATATGGACCATGTGCAGGCACGTGAGATTAGCTTGGCGCCATCATGCTTGGCACAGACGTCGTGGGCTGAAGGGTCTGTTCCACTGCTGTACTGTTCCATGCTCTAAAGCAAAGCCCGAGGGAGCAGGGATGCACGGGCCTGTGGGTTAATCGGCCCTGTAAATTGCCCCCTTGTATGTAGAATCGATAAGAAAGTGGGATAACATGGAATTAGTGTGAACGGATGATCATTGGTCGGCACGGACCCGGTGGGCTGAAGGGTCTGTTTTCACGCTGTATCTCTAAACTAACTAAACTAATCTAAACTGAATTCAGAAGTGGGATCATTACAGAGGCAGAAATGGCCTCAATCGCAAATTTCTAGCTGAGCAGCATTCCAAAACACTAAATTAGCCTGATTCATCCTTTCATGTAGAAAAGTGCACTGTACGCACTGCTATCTGACGTGGAGAGTGTGAGTTACTGAGATAGTGCTGCCATAAAGCGCAACCCTATAGAGCACACTTTAATGCGCGCATTTGTGCTGGGAGAGATTGATCATTGTAATGTTACCCAGGAGTCAATACCTTCCAGTGATGGATAGGCTCCTTGTGTTTAATTTCTGTTTTATTGCTAGGTATCACTGAGTTCCTCACCATTGACAGGATGAATAATCCACCTCCACAGATGCTTTGTTTGGCAGCCTACTAACAGCTGCTTATTAGAGCCCTACTACATTAATCTCCATTTTCTGACATTAACCATCAGATGCTGCAGCTGCTACTCAGTGTTTGCAGCTCAGTGCAACATACTTTGGGATTAGAGAGTGGAGTAGGGCGTGTAACCTGCATTGTCCCAAGCCTTGCACCAATGCATCACTCATACACAACATGCATGATCTGCAAGAGTGGTTTAGTGAGGTGAGCCTGCTGGCTCTGTCTGGGCCCTCTGTGAGTCATGAGGCCACTCTGAGTCAAAGAGTCATACAATATAGACCAGTGCCATACCAGTTCCACAATCTCCATGCCAAACCTGATGACAAGGCCAACTCTTACCTGCCTGTACGTAATCTATATCCCTCCATTCCAAGCATGTCCATGTGCCTGTCCAATAGTCTCACAAATGCCACTATTGTCTCTGCCTCCATCACCACCCCAGGCAGTGTATTGCAGACACTCGCTGCCCTCCTTGTTGTGGTTCAGAGGGTAAAATAGATTAGCTATGATTGAACGGTGGAGTAGACTTGATGGGCCGAATGGCCTATTTCTGCTCCTATAACTTATGAACTTGCGAACTCTGTGTAAAAAAACTTGCCCCGTACATCTACTTTAAACGTTGCCCCTCGTATCTTTAAGTTGTGCCCTCTAGTATTTGATATTTCCACCCTGAGAAAAGGTTCTGACTTTCTACCCTATCTGTGTCTTTCCTAATTATATATATTTCTATCACGTCTCCCCTCAACCTCCGTTGTTCCAGTGAAAACAATCCAAATTTGTCCAACCTGTTTTTGTTGCTAAATCCTCTAATCTAGGCATCATTCTGGTAAACCTCCTTTGCATCCATTCCATCAGAACTACACACAATACTCTAAATGCAGTTTAAACAGAGTCTACCAACCTTACATCAGTGCTTCATCTCCACTGCCTGAAGAAGATGTAACTGGATTATCTGATCATAAATGTAAAGCATTGACATTATCTTTCAAGTGTCAGTGTCAGTAATACATTCAGTCACAACATGCAATCTTTCAACCCCTTTCCCCCCCCCCCCCCCCCCCCCCCCCCCCCCCTTCAACTCCCCCCCCCCCCCCCCCCCCCCCCCCCCCCCCCCCCCCCCCGACTATAAAATTATGAGAGGCATGGATAAGGAAGCCAGTCAGAACCTTTTCCTTTGAGAACTAGAACTAGAGGGCATATGCTTAAGTTGAGGGGGCAAAGCTTAAATGCTCAGAACACAAAGTGCTGGAGTAAATCAGCAGGTCAGGCAACACCCCTGGAGAACATGGATAGGCAATGTTTTTGGTCTGGGCCCTTCTTCAGAATCGTCTGAAGAAAGGCCCCGACCCGATATGTCACCAGTCTGAAGAAGGGTCCTGCTCTAAAACATTGTCTATCCATGTTCTCCAGAGATGCTGCCTGATACGTTGAGTTACTCCAGCACTGAGTTTACATGAAATACCTGCATCTACAGCTCCTTGTGTCTAAATAAAGTGATAGGATAGGAAGCACAAGGAACTGCAGATATGCCATGGCATAGAAGCTGAGGCCAAGAAAGCACAATAATGCATCAATTTCCTTAGAAAGCTTAGCAAGTTCAGTATGATCCCAACAACTCTCACCAATTTCTACAGATGCGCTGCAGAAAACATTTTTTTTGGCATGCATCACAGCATGGTTTGGGAAGAGCTCCATCCAAGACCACACGGAATTTGCTTAATGAACGTAGCCGAGACCGTCACACAAACCAACCTTCTTTCCATTGTTTCCATCTACACTTCACACTGCCTCGGCAAGGTTACTGACATAATCAATGACTAGCCTCACCCCGATTCCTCCCCTCTCCCCTCAGGCAAGTGGTACAGAAGAGTGAAAACACACCTCCAGATTCGGGGACAATTTCTTCTCAGCTGTTATCGGGCACCTGAACCATCCTCTCTCCAACTAGAGCAGTCCTGACCTCCCGTCTACCTCATCGGACTTTATTTACTAGGGATGTTTACAAAATTTTGAGATGTTAAAAATCAAGCCTGTAATTTATCCCATCAGATAAAGCATAAAAATAACTTTAATTTGATACCTAATTCACTTTCATATCTTCAGTATTAAAAAAGTTATGGGTGTTTTCATACTCGGAAATTAGCATCTTGTTCCCTATTGCTTTTCCATGAACTTAACACAAAAGCTGTGATCGAGGACAGTCAATTGACATAAAAGCCCATTACCTTCTTAAAAATTAAGAGCTGAATGAAATTTTCAGTTATCATTGATTGAAGCATTCTGAAACAACTATGATACATCTTACTTGGATGATCTGAAATTAAAGTATATAATTAGTTAATTACCTAATTAAGTAGCTAATTACAAAATTAACTGTAGTGATGGAAATAGTAATAAATACCCAGATTACCTTGAAAATGCAAAAATGTGACATTCTCAAGATCAGAACTAATATTATTGTAATGTTAAAACAGATAGTAAATACCCAACAACAATGCATATTCATCAGTGTAATCAAATTAATTCATCTAAATTCAATTCTAGATCTAAACATCTATCCCATTCTTAAGAAAAGACTAAAAATATATTTTTAAATAGCCAAAGTTTCCAAATAGCACTGATCCCATTCACACAAGAACTCACAATATAACAAGATTTTTAAATCTCACTTTGTCATGAATTTCTATGCCAAATCGAAGGAATTGAATGTTTAATTCCCATAAATTTTACTCTGTTGGTTTTACTCTGCTGCAGCAGGCAAGGGCTGTTTTACAGACGTTCAAAATCCACAAGCATCCACTCTCAAGATAATCAAAATCATTATTATTATATATTTTTAAATATTTTTATTAGAAGCAAACATATTATAAATATTTCATGTATCTCAGTCGTACATTATTAATATTATCAATTGTGGATTGATTCTGCTTCTAGTTTTTTTTTTAATAGATAGAAAGTAAGAAAAAAAGAGAAAAAAAACCCCACAAATGTCAAGATAAAAATAAAAGAATGGAATGATTTACTAATAATACATCATTGGAGATAGGTTCGTAGATTATAAAGTCTAACTTTTCATCTAACCCCGAGTTCAAGCTTCAGTTAGGTTCCCGTGCTGGACCGATGTACCCCTTCAAATAGTTAATGAATTGAGACCATATTCTAACAAAAAGTTTTTGTTTGTCCATTAAGACAAATCTGATTCTTTCCAGGTGTAGGGTCTCTGACATTTCCATAATCCACATTTTAATTGTGGGGGTTATAGGGCCTTTCCAAAATGTTAGTATTAATTAGTCGAGAAAGTTTCTTTGGCTTGTTGTGAGTGTTAGACTTTGTTCTGATATTGCAAGTATTATTAGTTTTGAATCGGGATCCAGTTTAGTATTGACAACTTCAGAAATTATTCTAAAAATATCAATCCAGAAGTTTTTGATTTTTATACAATTTACAAAAGTTTATCACAGATAGATATGTGGGAAGATTCTATTTAGTTTTGTTTTAGACTAATGTAATCTGTGTAATACTTTAAATTGTATTAAAGCATGTCTGGCATTTAACGAGCATTGATGTATATGTTGTAAACTTTCATCCCAAATATCTTTCGTTATGGGTTGGCCTAATTCATTTTCCTATGTGTGTCTATATAATTCCATCGATGGGACCTCGCTATCAAAGAGGGTGTTATAAATATGGGTTATTAATTTTTCTTTATTAGGATGTTTATTCAAACATTCATCAAGGATTTATGGTTCCCTAGTCCTATAATCTTGTGTATTAGATTTAACATAATCTCTAATTTGTAGATATCTGAAAAAGGTACTTGAGTGTAGATCGCAGATCTGTTGTAACTCCTGAAATGAAAGAAAAGTTCCATTCCTATAAAGATGTCTCATTATTTTTTGCACAATCATGTCATGAACATCTAAATTATCTATATTTTGTGGAATTGTCTATCAATGATCAATATTTTCATACTAAATATTTGACTAAAAACTATGTACTGTGGACGTTTTTAGTCAGATATTTAATATGAAAATATTGATCATGGATAGACAATAACACAAAATATAAATTATTTAGATATTCTTATGACATGAATGTGCAAAAAATAATGAAATTGATTATCTTGAGAGTGGATGTTTGTGGATTATGATATAGAGATCAGATTGTGGCTGCCACCATGATTTTGCTCACACTTACAGGCAAGTCACTGCCGATATCGGGGTCTAATAACTTATTATCCATCATCAGATTAAAATGAAATTACACCAAAAACTAGATAAGATGTTAAATAAACGTCCTACACTACAAACCTTTTGTTTTTGTCCTGAACTTGCGATCCGTGATGTCCCCCCCCCCCAGCCTCTCGAGTTGCACGCATGGGCAGTGAACAGATCTGGAGCGCCACTGATGGCAGGAATTTGCAACAATGCTATATTTACCACTAAATGTTGTGCCCTTCATCCTTTACCTGTGTACTGTAGACAGCTTGATTGTAATCACGTATAGTCTTTTCTTTGACTGGATAGCACGCAACAAAATTACTTTTCACTGACTTTGGTACTTGTGACAATAATAAGCAAAACTAAACTGAGATGCTGGAATATTGAACAAGACACAAAGTGCTGGAGAAACTCAGCAGATCAGGCAGCATCTGTGGAGGGAATAGACAGGCAACAATTTGGGTCAGAATAGTTCAGATAGTAATTGGATTGTGACTAAATAACAAAGTATGGTATCAATAGTGAATGCCTGTGTTAGTGCGAAAAATCAAAATCAAGCATAAATATGTCATTAAGCTGCAGGTCTACACAAAAATGAAACAATACACCCAAATATGTATTATAAAATAATATAAAGTTCTTGCAGCGGCAAAATACCATCAACGATCCAAACCTAAAATGAACCAAAAAATGCCGCAAATATTCATCAGAGAGAGAAGTAGATTTTTCATTTCTTGGAAAAGTTAGATGTGAAGTAGATTTCAAGGTGCAAGGAAGTGGAGGAAGGAGCAAGATGGAAAATGTGTGATTGGGTGGAGAGAATAGAAGGGTCTTTCCTCCCTGGAAATAAGAGGCTGCACAGTGGTGTAGCGGTAGAGCTGCAGCCGTACAGCGCCAGATACCCAGACTTGATCCTGACTGTGGGTGCTGTCTGTACGGAGTTTGTACGTTCACCCTGTGACCATGTGGGTGCTCCAGTTACCACCCACATTCCAAAGACCTACAGGTTTGCAGGTTAATTGCCCATGGTAAAATTGTAAATTGTCCCTAGTGTGTAGGATAGTGCTAGTGTAAGAGGTGATCGTTAGTTGGTGGACCAAAGGGCATGTTTCCATTCTGTGTCTAAAGTCTAAATTCTGAAAAAGAGTAATGAAAGAAGCAAGGGTTTTATAAGTGTAGGTGGCAGTGGTCTGTAAACGGTAAACTCAGTGTTGACTTCAGAAGACTGTAATGTGCCCAGATGTTGTGTTCTTGCAGCATCTATTCAACTTGTCTGAAGAAGGGTCCCAATCCGAAGCATAACCTATCCACGTTCTCCAGAGATGCTGCCTGACCCACTGAGTTAGTCCAGCACTTAGTGTCCTTATCAGTTAAGTTTCATTGGGGAACTGTGGGAAGCCACACATAGAATTATGTGGCGATTTGAAGTTGCAGGCAGCAGGGACGTTCCTCAAAGTGATCACTCCATCACGGCTGCCCCACATTGGTGAGACCACACATGGGATGGTGGTTTGATTGATCCCTGGTCTGACCTGAATTTGGCCACACAGTGACAGCAGTAAAGGGCAATCTTCAGTTGGGCAGCTTACAACCCAGCACTACGAATGTTGATTTCTCTAAGTTCAAGTACCCTTAAATTCCCTCTCTCTCGGTTCCTCCCCCACCCTTGTCATCCTACTAATTTTACAGTTCGTAGCCTCTCATTATCTCCTTCTCCACAGCCAACAATGGACTTTGGCCATCGGTGCCGGCTCGGATCTGCTCTGTACCTTTTCATACCTTTAGTTTCCCTCTCCCATGACTCCCAATCGGAAGAAGGTTCTCGACCCAAAAAGTCACCTATTCCTATTCTCTAGAGATGCTGCCGGACCTGCTGTGTTACTCCAACTTTTTGTGTCTATCTTCAGTTTCCAATAACAAGAGACCCTGATGAACAAAGGGATACAGAAAAAAGCAAAATGTGCTGGTGCAACTCAGAGGGTCAGGCAGCATCTATGGAGGGAACGGACAGGCGACATTGTGCGTTGGGACCCTTCTTCAGCCAGTTACTCCAGCACTTTGTGTTTTGCTCAAGATTCCAGCCTCTGCAGTTCCTTGTATCTCCAAGATTCAGAGAATTGGAGCTATATTTATTGGCTGTAACAAACTAAGTGTTTATTTTTGATGAAGGAGGTACTTAGGAGAGTTTGGCTGAATATCTCCACTCTTTATATATTTTCTCTTTCCCAACGTTACTGCTGCTAAAAACGTACTGCTTTGATCAATTATTTGTCATTTTTCATAATATTTAATGTAGAGACAATACTGTGAATCTCTGCAGTCACTGAACACAAGTTTTAAGGTGCAGCAAGCAGTTCGGAAGACAAATAATATGTTGGCTTCCATTATGAGGAAGTTTGTGCACAGGAGCAAGGGTGACTCCACTGGGAAAAAAAAGACAAAGTGCTGGAGTAACACGGCGGGTTAGGCAGCATCTCTAGAGGACATGGATAGGTGAAGTCTCAGGTCAGGACCAGACTGATTGTGAGGGGGTGGGGGGGAGCGGGTTGTAAGAAAACTGGGAGTGAGGTGTAGCAGGTGATAGGTGGACACAGGTAAGGGGGGGTTTTGATAGATGGAACAAGGTCTCGGCTCGGGAAGCTTCTTCAGACTGTACTGGGTCAGAATGAGGCACCATCAGGAGATTAGGATGCAGGGCTGGGGCAGAGCCCCGGTGGTGAATGGCAGGGGGTTTACTTGCTGCTGATGTCTTCCTGCATCTCCCCACCGGCTCCAATACAGTGGTTGCAGGGAGAATGTACAAATTCTATACAGACGGCTCCCGAAGTCAGAATGGAACCGGGGTCTCTGGCACTGTAAGGCAGAAACTCTACCGCTGAGCCACTGTGCCGCTATTATTGTTAAAGTTGGTCGTGCAGCTTAGTTTATTATTAGATTAGTTTATTATTGTCACATGTACCGAGGCACAGTGAAAAGCTTTTTCTCGTGTGCTATCCAGTCAGCGAAAATACCATACATGACTACAACAAGCCATCCACAGTGATGCACACAGATATACTCTATCCAGGATATAGAGTATACCGTTTGGTGCAAAAAAGTCCAGCCAAGTCTGATCAAAGATAGTTCGAGTGTCTCCAAGGAGGAAGATGGTAGGTTAAGCCTGCTCTCTAGTTGGTGATAGGACGATTCAGTTTAAAACCAATTTAAAAGAATCACACAGTCCAATCAAGGATCATACAGCACGGAAACAGGCTCTTCTGCCAACTCAGTTATGTATATCGCCCTTATACCACTAAACATTTCCTACCCTGAACTTGACCAAATGTATTTTCAATGTTATTGCACCTGCCTTAACTAGTTTTAGTTTTTAGTTTTAGATCCAGTAAGGATGCAGGTCCTTCGAGCCACCAAGTCCATGCTGACCAACAATCGCCCCGTGCTATATTTAAAAATGGACTTCAAGATGACAAAACGTACTAGTTCTATCTTACACTCTGGGGTCAATTTACAGAAGCTAAATAACCTCCAAACCCTTCACATTCTTTGGAATGTGCAAGGAAACCGGAGCACCCAGAGAAAATCCTTGCGGTCACAGGGAGAACGTACTGTGGTGCTATCAGGTTGCAACTCTGCCTCTATTCCACTGTGCGGCACTGACTACTTGAACTAAAGGATCAAGGAACATGAGGAGAATGCAAGACCAGGCTTCTGATCAGCCATGACATTGTACCTGCCCAAATTTAAATGTTGTTGCACCTGCCACAACGACAGCCTCATTCCATATGGAACAAGTTGCCAGAGGAAGTAGTGGAGGAAGGTACAATGTACCCATCACCCACTGTGTGAAAATGTTGCCCCTTCAGAAATCTCTTCACCCAGAGAGTGGTGAAACCGTGAAATTCTCTACCACAGATCTGTGCCTGATGTCAGCAGGGAGCAAGTCAATAAATATTCTTCTCAAATGCTAAAGGGAATCAAGGAATATGGAGAGAAACTAAGAACGGGCTACTGAAATGGGTGATCATCCATGAAATTGTTGACTGATGGAATGGGCCCAAGGTGTTGGCTGACTCCTGCTTCTGTTTTGTACGTTATAAATAAATTCACTTCATTTCTTCTCTTTGCCAAATATTTCAAAGCTTTAACATCCATGTATCCAGAGGAAAGACTTTCTTACTTGCTTTATTAAAACCCCTAAGAATTACAAATGGCTCAACTACATCTCCCCCTAAACTTATGAGCTGAAAAGAGAACAGTTCCTGCTTCTTCGATCTCACCTGACAGCGAAAGTATCTCGGTTTACACATATTCCTGGTGAACACTCTCAGTATCTGCGCCCGTCCATTCCCCTTTCCAAAGTGCAGAGGTTAGAATTGGACACCAAACTTCACTGAAGCCTGAGCATGGTTGGTCAAGGTTTTACTTAGCTCCAGTGCTTCTCTTTATAAATCCAACTGTTTCTGATGCTTTTTGAACTGCCTTAGCAACTTAATGACAGTTTCCAGAGATTTGTGAATGTTCACCTCCAGGCTCTCCCTAATGCTGCCTGGCTATTCCTTTCATTTAAGTTTCCAGACACTGTTCCTCATCGCACAGTTTCAACATGTTGCTTTCGCACTAACTACCTTTATTCATATTTCATATCAGCCATGATTAATATAGAACACACAGTACAGCACCAAAACAGGCCCTTTGGCCCACAATGTCTGTGCTGAATATGATTCCAAGCCCAATTCTTATATTTATGCACATAATCCATATCCCTCCATTCCCTGCACCCATCCATGAGATTATCTAAAAGCCTCTTAAATACTGCCATTGTATCTGCCTTCACCACCACCCCTGGCAGCATGTTCTAGGCACGCACCACTTTCTGAGTGAAAACTAAAATTAAACTCTTGCCTGCCACGAGAAACCTTCTTCTTGAACAGTCTTTCTGGTAAAGGTGCTGTACAATCTTGTGGGCGAGTATTTCTGACATTTTAACCCAGTCAGAACATAGCTGACCAACTCCTATCAACCACATACTGTAATCCCTATTCCTCTATTCCCTGCATATCCATGTGCCTATCCAAAATACTCTTACATGCCACTATAGTACCTGCTTCCACCTCCACCCATGGCAATGTGTTTTAGGCACTCATCACCCTATGTGTAAAAAAACTTGTCCAGCACATCGCCTTAAAGCTGTGCCCTCTAGTATTTGATATTTCCATTCTCGGAGAAACATTCTGACTGTTTACCATATGTAAGCCACTCATCATTTTATATGCCTTTATCAGTTCTCACTTCTACCTCTGGCATTCCAGCGAAAAGAATCAAAATTTGTCCAATCTCTCCTTATAGCTAAAACACCCTAAGCCAGGCATCTATCTGGTTAACCTCCTATGCACCCACTCCAAAGCCTCCACATTCTTCCTATGCAACCAGAACTACACATAATACTCCAAACAACTAACAAACAAGCATCATCCTCGCTTAGACAGCAGCCGGCAATTTACAGAGGCCAATTAACCTATAAACCCACATGTCGTTGGGATGTGGAAAGAAACCAGAGACACCCAGAGGAAAGCCAGGTGGTCACAAGGAGATTGTGCAAACCAAAAACAGACGGCAGCTGAGGTCAGGATTGCACCTGGGTTTTCTGGCGCTGTGAGGCAGCAGCTCTGCCAACTATGCTACAGTGATACCCTTTAATAAATGATCAGAATCACGTGATTATGCCATGATTTCCCAACATCTTTCTGCCTGGCTGCCCTTCATTAATCTACCCTTTTGGGAAATGGCCTCCAATGATTTCACCACTACTGACATTGGACCAATTGAACTTGCAGTTGTCAGACTTTTCCATCTTTGAACGGAGCATTTGTGATGTTCTAGGAACATTCTCCCCATATTCCTCGATCCCTCTGCCCAACCAAAAAGGATTGAAGGCTGAAGGCAGAGCTTCTGTGACCTCGACCCTTGTTTGCAGCAGTAGACAATAACTATTCCCATCTGACCAGGGAAGTATTGTCTTTGAATGAAGCCAAACATCCTCACATCACCCTTGGTCATGATGAAATTCATCCTCTTTTCTGAACACATTCTAACATGCTTTGCAACTCAATAAGATTTCATGTTGTTTTACCTATCCTTTTACATTTTATATGTCCATTAAAGATCTTTGCCTTTTCGTTACACTCAGATTTGTTTTTAGAGCCACAGTCATAGTTGTACAGCATGGAATCAGGCCCTTCAAGTTATCCTCTAAGCTTTCCTATCCATTCACCTGTCCAAGTGTCTTTTAAATGTTGTTATAGTACCTGCCTCAACTATGCTACAGTGACTCTGGCAGCTTATTCCATATACGCACCCACCCACTGTGTGAAACATTTGTTCCACAGTTTTGTATTAAATTTTTTCCAATCTCATTTTAAACCTATGTCTATTTCTTGATTCCCATACTCTGGGTCAAAGACTGTGTTAATTTTGCAATTTACTTGGAATAGCAGGTAATTTGTTGCATATTTATTGCAACTGTTGTGTTTAATGTGCCTGTAAAGCTGCAGCAAGTAGGAGTTTCTTCATGCAGGCACTAGAAACTGCAGGTGCTGGAATTTTGAGAAAACGCAAAATACTCAGCAGGAACTCAGCGGGTCAGGCAGCATCTGTGGAGGCGAATGGACAGGCAATGTTTCATATTGGGATCCATCTTCAGGCTGTGTAGGAAGGAACTGCAGTTGCCAGTTTATACCGAAGATAGACACAAAGTGCTGGAGTAACTCAGCGGGTCAGGCAGCATCTCTGGAGAAAAGGAATAGGTGATGTTTCGGGACAAAACCCTTCTTCAGACTGAAGGGATTTCCTTTTCTCCTTTTCTCCTTTTCTTCAAGAATACTGGCTGACCCGCCAAGTTATTCCAGCACTTTGTGTCTTCTTTCAGGCTGCTGGCTTATGGGAGGGGGTTGGAAGGGGAGGGGAGCTGGAAAAGAGAGGTGGGGCTGTGGGACAAAGACTAGCAAGTGATAGGTGTATACTGGAGAGGGGTGTTTTGATAGACAGATGAGTGGACAAAGGCCAGAGATAGGAAAGGAAAAAGAACCTGTCCAGGCTTTGTTCTGCAGTGCATCTATTCCCGGTCCACTGTTAAATCACTGAATTTACTTCTCTTCCATTTGATTTTTTCATATCTACTCTAATCCTCAGTAACAGGCACTATCGTAACATTTAGGAAACATTTGGACAGATAAATGGATAGGGTAAGCTTAGAGGGATATGGGCCAAATGCAGGCAGGTGGGACTAGTGTACAGTAGCTGGGACATGTTGGTCGGTGTGGACAAGCTAGGCCTGTTTCCACGCTGTATGACTCTATTTCTCTCTGACTCTCTTCCAGCTTTTTCCCCCAAACTACAATCAGTCTGAAGAAGGGTCCTGACCTGAAACATCGACTACCCCTTCCTTCAACAGATGCTGCCTGACCCGCTTTCACCACATCTCCCTTTTCATTCTTGCTTTCCTCCTGTACTAAAATAATTCCTTTTTCCAGGTTTTCTAATTGAAGGATGAAAAAAAAGTGCTGCCAGTAATTTGGCGCAATATACTCAACAATATTTTCGCAGCTGCAATGAAACTCCAATAAACCTGGTCCCCACTTGCACATTTGCTCCATATACAGGTAGTTGGAATGGGCACTGACTCGTTGTCATTAGAGAATATAAATGCCATCATACATTGTATGTGGGTAAAATTAGTACTCAGTAGACAAACTAAGATGACAAAGTGAAAGCTCCCTCCCAGTGGGATACTGGGAATCCTGCCAGCTCTCATTTCCATCTCTTTCCCAGGACTTATTGATTCAAATGAAACTCGAGCACATTTCATGTCAGACCTGTAGTGAATACCTTAAAGTGCTGGCTGGAAACTCAGAACCAGTAGGTCAAGATCAAGGCATATTGAACTTTCAGCTTTAAGGTGGATGGGGCAAATTTTAAAGGAGACTAGACAGTGGGACCCGTTGGGTCCTTGTCACACGGGAGGCCTGGTCACCCGACGCAACCCATTCCCCAACGTAATATTCCACCACTCACGCCTATCCCCCTCCCATCATATCCACCCCTCCCTGTCCCCCTCTCCTTCTACTCACCCCCTATCCCACCTCACCCATCACCCCCATCCCCACCACCCCTCTACCCCATTCCCTCCCTCTCTCTCCCTCTCTGCCTCCCTCATCCCTCTCCCCTCATCCTCTCTCCCCTTTCCCACCCCCCCCCCCCCCATCCCCCCCCCCCCCCCCCGCTGTGGGCCAGGCTGTGGTGCTCCCTCTCTCCGTGTAACGCTGCGGTGCATTAGGGCCGCTCCCGGTGTCCACGCACGCGGGCAGGAGCCACTGAGACCCTGCCTGTCCCTCGCCAGCGGGTAGACAGTGGGGCTCTGCACTGCCTGCCCCCCCATCTCCCTCTACCACCCCATCTCCCTCCTCCCCATGTCCCTCATCCTCCTTCCCTCACTCCCATTCCCTGCCCCAGCACCTACCCAGGTCATAGAGCAGTGCCAGGGCGTGGAACTCGACCTGGTTTTCATACTCAGCCCAGCCCTGGCTGTAGGCTGCCTAAACTTTCGGGGACCTGGGCCTCTATGGAGCTGGGTTTGCTGGGCCGGGGGCGGTGTCAGGTGGCCGAGCCAGAGCTACCCGCAGAATGGCTGTGTTGCAGAATGGCGGCGGCTGGGCGGTCCCCGAGGCGCTGGTACATCTTGACCGGGCCCCGGGCTTGGGCACGACTCCAGCCCTCAGCTCGGCTGCCGCCTGGGCTCCAGTCCAGGACCCGACTTCATCTCCGGGCACATCCCTGACCCCGGAACCAGGCTCGTTTTTGGTCGTTGTTCCGGCGATGCCCCTTCCTGAGCGACAGGGGAAGAGACTAATCTGCGTGGCGGCGACTGACAGCAATATGCACATGCGCGATTTTTACGATTTTTAAACCTCGATAACTTTTACAATATACCATCGATCAGAACGAAACTTGTTGCACTCGCTGCACAGGAGAATGGTGAGTAAAGGGGCGAAAAATCGCAGCGCTATCGTGTGTACCGTTTTTGCGCAAATAGAAAAACCCCGTAACCGGAAGAGCATAAGATCAGAGTTTAAGTTATGTATAGATAGAAGATAGATAGATAGATAGAATATAGATATATATATCTAGATATAGATACATAGATAGATATATAAATATAGATGGATGGATGGATGGATGGAGGAGCAATGCTACAAAATTTTGAGATTTTAAAAATCAAATCTGCAATTTATCCCATCAGATAAAGCATAAAAATAATTTGACACCTAATCCACTTTCTTATCTTCAGTATTAAAAAAAGTTATGGCCATTTTCATACTCGGAAATTAGCATCTTGTTCCCTATTGCTTTTCCATTGACTTAACTCAAAAGCTGTGATCAAGGACAGTCAAAAGCCCATAACTTTTTTAAAAATTAAGAGAACAAATATGAAACAATCTTACTTGGATAACCTGAAATTAAAGCATATAATTAGTTAGTTACCTAATTGTAGCTAATTACAAAATTCAATTACTAGGCCTAAACATCTATCCATTTCTTAAGAAAAGGTTAACATTTTTAAATAACCTAAGTGTCCAAATAACATTCACACAAGAATTCACAGTATAACATGATTTTTAAATCTCATTGTCATGAATTTATAGGCCAAATGGAAGGAATTTAGTGTTTAATTCCCGTAAATTAATGGCCATTTTAATCATCCTGCGAGTGAGATTTTGTGGAACGGGATCGATTGGAACGTTGTGGTTTGCGGTGAATTTAAACCCCATATCGGCAGTAAAAACACTGCCGGTTCGTATGGGGCCTAAATCACCTTTTTGCAACGTAAAATTTGGATTAAAGTAATCTTAAGAAGCACGTTTATATGTAAAATACACGGCTTACCTTTATCTGTCCCGTATGGGAGACCCGTCCCGTTGTCGGCGTTGACGCCGTTAGAAGTCAATTTTTATTTTACTCCAGCAATTAAATTATTCAGCGATGTTTTTAAAAAACTTGATAGAACGGATGTCGGAGCGATTTCTCTGCAGCAGCTAAATAGTCTGAGAAAATTGACTTCGACAGGCAGGAGAAAACGGCATTTTAATCCCGCCCCCTTCTCAAAGGCAGTGGCAGAACTGCAGCGCTTGAAGGTAAGTTTTGTAACATACCTAATGGATGGATGGATGGATAGATGGAAAATAGATGGATGGATAGATAGATGGAAGATAGATGGTAGATGGAAGATAAATGGAAGATAGATGGATGATAGATGGATGAAAGATAGATAGAAGAAAGACAGATGGATAGATTGATGGGGCAAATATTTTTACACTGAGGGTGGTGAGTGCCTAGACCGTGCAGTTGGGGGTGGTGGTTTAGGTAGATACGATAGCTGGATTTGAGAGATTTATGGATAGGCATATGCATGTGTGGGGAATGGAGAGTATGGGTTATGTGCAGGTAGATACGAGCTGGTCTTGGCATCATGTTCAACACTGACATTGTTGACTGAGGACCTTTTCTTGTGTTGTGCTGTTCTATGTTCTATTTATGAACTAGCTCAGGTAGACAACTTGGTTAGCAAGGACACGTTGGGCTCACGGGCCAGTGCAGAATAATTCTATAATTCAATGACTCTCTAAAGGACAGGTTTAAATCTGTTGTAAAGTTCAGACAATCATTATGATTCTTGTAAACTTACAGTATTGTGTAAAGGTTAGACTTTGTCTTGTAGCCTTCTATGACAGTGAAATAAAGACAACACGATAGAGATCCCATTTTGCCAATTAATTTAAATGAATTTAACTTCAGAGATGTTAAAGCAGAACGTTACACATAGAGGTGAGTACCTGTAGCACGCTGTCGGGGGTGGTGGAGGAGGCTGATGCTAAGTGATATATAAGATATATAAGTGATATGCAAGGAATGGAAGTATATGGATTTTGTGCAGGCAGATAAAAGATGGTTTTGGCATAATATTCGGCACAGACATTGTGAAAGTTAACACCTCTAACAAGTAGCACTCCCTCAATGCTATGCTGGAAATCCAAGTATCTATGCATAACTAAAGCTCTGATCTTGTGCTCTTCCAATTTGCGTGGTTATTCTATTTGCGCAAAAACTATACGCCATAGCGCAGCGCTTTTTCCCAAGCTCACACACTGTTCTCCAGTGCTGCAAGTGCAACAAGCTTCATTCCGATCGGTGGTATATTGTAAAAGTTAGTGAGGTTTAAAAATCGTAAAAAATGCGCATGCGCAGATCGATCTCCTCAACCTACAGGTCAGCGCCGCGCGGATTAGTCTCTTCTCCTGTCACTCCCCGGGACAGTCCACCCCTTCCTGCACCATTGCATTTTTACTGCAGCTGAGGGAGGCCGGTGGAGGTCTCCAACCGGACACAATTATCGGAGGGACCGGAAACGGCGCGGCGATGTCACCAAACGGAAAGCGGTGAATCTGATCCCAGCGGAGGAGAGCGTCCAGCGGCCACTGTGAATCCCAAACGCACCGCCATCGCCACGCCCCGCAGCTCTAGCCCCTTCCCCTCTGGTCCCCCTCGCTGGCTCCTGCCCCCTCCACCGAAATACCCCCCTCTCCCCCATGACTCTTCCCCCTTCTTTTCTCTGAGCTCCCCCCCTTACACCTCCTCCCCTCCGCCCACACGCTGGCACGGCTGTAGCTGCTGGTGCTTCCAGGCCGATATGAGGCCTGGGCGCTGAGCCTGGCTCTGATGAGGGCGGGGCTGATGCTCCTCTGGGGGACGCAAGAAGGGAGAGGAGCGGCAACCTCGAGATCCTGGGGAGGGAGAGTGGGGGAGGAGGGGGAATAGAGGGAGAGGAGGGGGGGAGTAGAGGAGGAGGGAGTGGGTGAGGTAGGGTGCGGGGAATAGAGGGAGAGGAGAGCAGTGGGGGAGGTGAGGAGGGATAGTGGGGGGGATAGGGGGAGGTGAGGAGTGGTGGATAGAGGAATAGGAGGGGGGTAGGGAGGGGAGAGGAGTTATGGAGGGAGGGAGTGACTGAGGGTAGGGGAAAGGAGAGGGAGGGAGAGGTGAGGGAGGGATTGGGGGAGGGGAGGAGGAGAGGGGAAAGAAGAGGGAGGGTGAAGAGGAGGGGGAGAGGGATGAGGGGAAATGAGCTGTGCCCGTGAAGTTGGGGGCTATGGGTGAGTGGTGGAATATGGCGTTGGGGGACCAAGCCTCCTGTGTGACAGGGACCCAACGGGTCCCACTTAGTCTAGTTCCTTTTAAAACTGTACACTGGCTTATATATCTCTTCTCATTCTTGCTAACACTTTTCAGCATTAAATTGCATCTGCCAACAGCAGCCTGTCCATATAGAACAGCACAACACAAGGACAGGCCCTTTGGCCCACAGTGCCTGTGCCCAACATGACGCCAAGACCATCACTTGTCTAGAAACAAAGAACTGCAGATGCTGGTTAATACAGAAAACAACACAAAGTGTTGGAGTAACTCAGCAGGTCAAGCAGCATCTCTGGAGAACATGGATTGGTGATGTTACTGGACTCGATGTGAAACATTTCCTATCCAGCTGCCTGACCTGCTGAGTTAATCCAGCACTTTGTGCCATCTTTTGTCTACCTGCACGTAACCCATATTCCTCCATTCCCTGCATATCCAAATGTCTCTTAAATACCACTATCATATCTGCCTCAACCACCACTCCTGGTAGCACATTCCAGTCACCCACCACCTTCTTTGTTAAAAAACATGCCCCCGCACATTTCCTTTAAGCTTTGTCCCTCTCACGATAAAGCTATCCCCTCTAATATTAGCTCTTGATGTTTATCATAATTCCCTTCACGGTTCACCACACCTCTGTGTTTTGTGGCATCTACCGATTTGGAAGTGGCTCTCTGTGTAGCTGAGGCATTAGTGTGTATTAAGAAAAGCAGTGATCTGACTATTAAAGTTCTCTACAACTTTCCCTGCAATCATCCACTTCTATTCTGCTTCTCCTTGCCAGTATTCTATACATTCTGTTACAGCTGCAGATTTAAATCTTGATGACAGGCTGATTATCATTCTGAAAATTCATATTGACTATGTTAATCACATTTCCCTCCCCAGTTCCCTATTTTACCATCAAAAACACTGTCTTTAGTTGGATTCAATTTGCCTTGAGCATAGTTTTCTTTAATTTTACTTCGGAGTCACGTGAGTGACTACGTGAAGAACCCACCCAGCGCGCAGGCGCGGCATTACGTCAGCAGTGCAACAGCGGCAGCAGCTGGAGCCAGGCTCTCCAGCGGCAGCATAAAGACAAGACCTCAGGTAAGTGCCTTTTTGTGTTACAGAGTCGCTCAACGGTGAGAAAATTATGGCCACCAGAAAGCGACCAGCTAGAAGGACTGCCTGCCCAACTCCACCCGAGGAGGGGTCTATATCTGGGCGGCAGCCACCAGTAGCGGAGGAGCTATTTCAACGCTCCCGCTCACCCGACACCGAGCCGCTCCCTGTGCCGCCGATTTCGACGCCCCTCACAGGGAGGAAGGCAACCCGCAAAACTGACCGGCCGGTGTCCTCCGACTCGTCGGAGGAACGGGAACGCTCTCCACCGGCGAAACGGGGAGACGCCCGCATCAGCTGCATGAGGCAGCTCCTGGAGCAGATGATAAATGAGGAGATGCAGGCTAGGCATCTCCAAGGAGGACGGGCTTTGGCCTCCTCCATACCATCGCCACACCCTTCTGTACCCTCTCTGTTCGAGGGCAGTAAGGGAGGCCAGGACTGGGCTGGCCTAGGGCAAGGGCAGGCGGACGACAACATAAGTATGCCGGGCGAGCTGGAAGAAGAGCTACTGGGTGTCGTCGGCCGGTACGCAGCGCCCCCAACGACCGGGATGGTACTACCACCTGGAATGGCGGCCAGTATCAATAGGCTTTCCAACAAGCCGCTGCAGGAGAAGGTCGTTCAGCAGACCCTTGACACCTATACAGCGCCAGAAAATTGCGAGGCGCTGCGGGTGAAAACTGTCAACGGGCAAATATGGAACCAGCTGGGGCAGCAGATCAGGACTCAGGAGGTAAAAATGCAGCGGGTCCTGAAGCTCCACATTGCAGCCATCACCGCCTTTGCTCGGTCCGTCGGTAACGAAGAGCTCTCCATACCCCAGCAGGATGCGCTGGCGTTGATGTGCAACACTACGTACGAGCTCAACAGCCTACGGCGGGATAACATCAGGCCTGCCCTCAATCCCAAATATGCGGGCCTTTGCAAAGCTCCAGCGCCGGAACGGGAGGCGCTGCTATTTGGAGCAGACTTGGCCAAGAAACTCAAAGAATTGGAAGAGGCGGCCAAACCTGTAGGCCTCATGAGGGCAGCGCCAGGACCGAGCAGGGTGAAGACACCCAGTTGGCAGCACGCCTCGGCATCCACCAGCAGGTACCGAGCTGGTGAAAGCCTGGTGACCGCCTCCCACTACCCCCAGAGCTCTTTTTTAGAGCGGGGCCCAGGGCGGAACCGTGGGAAGATGCGCCGCCCCAACGCAGCACCAACACGGACACCCTCGGGCCAAACCCATCGGAAACGCCCCCACAAATAAACATGGAGGTAGGTGGGTCTGGTTCCTGCCAACATGCACAGACAAAGGGTGTTGTGTTAACAGGAGGACGTTTGAGGTTCTTCAAGCATGTTTGGTGCTCCCCTTACTAACAACAAGTTTATACTCAACAGCATCAGTGGATACAAAATTGAAGTCAAACCAGGCATAGAACCGCCAGTTCAGCACATGCCCCAAAGGGTATTCCTTCCCTCAGAATTAGAGAAGGTAGAAGGACAAGCTGAACTAGACAGGCTCGTGGCTAAAGGCATCATAGAAATGACCACACACGAGCCGCAGGAATTTGTATCGAATATTTTTCTCAAATCCAAGAAAGATGGTGGATGTCGTATTATTATTGATTTGACATCACTTAATCAATCTGTTGAGTATCAACATTTCAAAATGGAGACATTTGTCACTGCCAGACAACTGATCTCCAAGGGATACTACATGGCAAGCATAGACATCAAGGATGCTTACTATTTAGTACCCATTCATAAGGATTATTACAAATATCTGAAATTTATCTGGATGGGCCAGCTATGGCAGTATAGAGCATTGCCCAATGGTTTAACGACAGCTCCCAGATTATTTACAAAAATTCTTAAAGTGGCCATGAAAAAATTGAGAGAACAAAAACATTTAGTCGTGGTCTATCTGGACGATGTTCTCATATTAGGGAGAACAAGGGAACTAGCTGTCGCAGGAGTTTTAGCCACTAAACAACTCCTTGAAACTTTGGGATTCATTCTACACCCAGATAAATCAATATTGGAGCCTACTACTAACATGGATTACCTAGGCTTCACTATTGACACCATCCATATGACTGTCACTCTGCCCAGAGACAAAAAAGTTACACTTACAGAAGCCTGTAACCATTTAATTGCAATACCGCAACCAAGGATACGGCACGTAGCCAGAGTCATTGGTACTATAGTAGCAGCATTCCCGGCTGCCCAATATGGGCCCTTGCATTATCAAAATTTGCAAAGAGCAAGGACACATGCATTACGTCTTAATAGGGGGCATTATGACCGTAAAAATGGAGTTACCCGCTGAAGCCAGATCAGAACTTCAGTGGTGGGTGGATAACATTTGGCACAGTCACAGTCCTATCGCCGTCGCCAATCCTAACATAACCATTACAACGGATGCCAGTGCTTTAGGCTGGGGAGCTACTAACTCTATAGACAGCACAGGTGGCAGATGGACTAACTCAGAGGCATCGCTACTACAAACACTGGGCATTAACTTCTTGGAGATGCTCGCCGCCTTTTATGGGCTAAAAGCATATGCATCTGATATGCGGCATGTGCATGTTAGGATTATGATTGATAACACAACGGCGGTATCTTACATCAAGCACATGGGTGGCATAAAATCAGTATCATGCGACAAATTGACTACTATAATCAGGCAATGGTGTGTCGAGAGACATATTTGGCTATCAGCTGCCTATTTACCAGGCAAGCTAAATTCAGTGGCGGACACCAGGTCACAAAAATTCAACGACAACATCGAATGGATGTTGGACCCGAAACTATTTGCTAGAATTGTTAAGCAATATGGTACGCCAGATATAGATTTGTTTGCGTCTAGACTAAATCACCAACTACCCATGTATGTGGCTTGGGAACCAGACCCAGAGGCAGCAGCAGTAGATGCCTTCACGCTGGATTGGGGAAATTTCTTTTTCTATGCTTTCCCTCCCTTCTGCCTCATCAGTCGGGTACTCCAGAAAATTCAAGCTGACTCAGCCGCAGGCATTCTGGTCGTACCCGACTGGCCTACCCAACCATGGTTCCCAATTTTCCACGATATGGTGGTAGAGACACCTATGGTCCTTCACAACCACCCCCAATTATTGACTCACCCGGTAACTGGCATAAGTCATCCATGCCATCAAAAATTGAACCTCCTGGTTTCCAGATTCTGAACAGACCTTACCAGGGATTGGGGTTATCAGAGAGAACAATCACCACCATGTCGGCATCCCTGCGAGTTTCCACCAAGAAACAGTACCTGACCTACATCAGGAAATGGGAACAGTACTGTCTGAAAGCAGGGACATCTTACAACACGGCTTCGATCACGGATGTGCTGGAGTTCCTGGCCCACCTGCACCATGACCAAAAGATGAGCTACAGTGCCATCAATGCAGCTCGGAGTGCCCTGTCCGCATACCTTATGCCCACAGGACAGCATAGTATTGGATCCCACCCTCTGGTTATCAAACTCCTTAAAGGGATTTATAACACCAAACCCCCTACACCTAGATACACCCATGTGTGGGATGTTAGTGTAGTATTGTCACACCTTCGAGGTTGGCCTCCGGTGGGATCCCTGAGCCTGGAACAGTCCACTTACAAGACCCTCATGCTCATGGCGCTTGTCTCTGCTCAGACGGTTCAGTCGCTGCATCAGTTAAGTCTGGACCACATGGTGACCACCCCAGATTCCATTACTTTTACCATGCCGGGGTTGGTTAAACAGAGCAGGCCAGGTATATCCAACTCCCCGTTGATCTTCCGGGCCTACCCTCCAGAACCTAGGCTGTGTGTGGTGACCCACCTTTATGATTACATAGACACAACCCAGACTCTTAGAGGGAGAGAGAAAGCCTTATGGGTCAGCCATAGAAAGCCTTTTGGATGGGTTACCAGCCAGACAATATCCAGATGGTTGAAACAGGTCCTTAATACGGCAGGGATTAACACGGATGTTTTAAAATCCCATTCAACCAGGGCAGCGTCCACGTCAGCGGCGGATCGGATGCAGGTTCCCCTAGACCACATCCTTAGTGCAGCGGGATGGTCAAGGGAATCGACATTCCAAAAATTCTACCACAAACCGCTGATGGAGAAGGACGTCTTTGCGGAGAGAATTTTAGAAACCGCAAATTTATAATTTAAAGCCCAGGGGAGCTATTTTTTGTTGTTGTTAATAAACATTTGTTTTTTAAAACAAACAAATTCGTTGGTCTTTAGATACCACTTCCTCCCTCGATGATCTTTCGGCAGTGAGTGATATAACTGTTACACGGTTTGAAATCACAGACCTTTGAAGTCTTCACGTAGTCACTCACGTGACTCCGAAGTAAAATAGTGAGATTAAACGAGTACTTACCAGTACGAAGTTTGATCTGTATTTTATGAGGAGTTACGATGAGGGATTACGTGCCCTCCGCTCCCACCCTCATTGTATAGATCAAACTCGGCCTGATGTCTCATTAATCTTTACTATCTTTACTTCAATTTGTGTCTATCTGTGATTCCACACCGCTGCTTGGAAGTATGCCGCGCCTGCGCGCTGGGTGGGTTCTTCACGTAATCCCTCATCGTAACTCCTCATAAAATACAGATCAAACTTCGTACTGGTAAGTACTCGTTTAATCTCACTATCAATCCACGTGTTCAAATGGCCAGTACATCTCTCCCTGATTATTGATTCCTGGATTACACCTACAGCAAGGTTGGCCTGGTTGGCCCGGAGGTACTGGGTTTATCCTCATGCTCTTTTCAGAGCAAAGGCATAACATTGCATTGTTTCATTCATCATGCACCATCTTGGTAGTCTTAATTTATTTTAGTTTAGTTTAGAGATACAGCACGGAAGCAGGCCCTCTAACCCACCAAGTCCGCCCCGACCAGCGACCCCCATACTCTGGCACTATCCTACACACAAGGGACAATTTTACAATTTTAGCAAAGTAAATTAGCCTACAAACCTGCACTTCTTTAGAGTATGGGAGGAAACCAGAGCACCCGGAGAAAACCCACGCTGTCACAGGGAGAACGTACAAACTCTGTACAGACAAAGAGGTCCTTCTGTAGTTGTACAGGGCCCTAGTGAGACCCCAGTTTTGGTGCAGTTTTGGTCTCCCAATTTGAAGAAGGACATTCTTGCTATTGAGGGAGTGCAGCGTAGGTATACAAGGTTAATTCCCAGGATGGCAGGACTGTCATATGTTGATAGAATGGAGAGTCTGGGCTTGTATACTCTGGAATTTAGGATGAGTGGGAATCTTATTAAAACATATAAGATTATTAAGGGTTTGGACATGCTAGAGGCAGGAAACATGTTCCCGATGTTGGGGGAGTCCAGAACCAGGGGCCACAGTTTAAGAATAAGAGGTAAGGCATTTAGAACGGAGATGAGGAAAACTTTTTCACACAGAGTTGTGAGTCTGTGGAATTCTCTGCCTCAGGTGGAGGATGGTTCTCTGGATGCTTTCAAGAGAGAGCTAGACAGAGCTCTTAAAGATAGCGTAGGGATATGGGTAGAAGGCAGGAACGGGGTACTGATTGTGAATGATCAGCCATGATCACATTGAATGGCAGTGCTGGCTCAAAGGGCCGAATGGCCTACTCTTGCACCTATTGTCTATTGATAGCACCCATAGTCAGGATCGAACCCGGGTCTCTGGTGTTGTAAGGCAGCAATTCAACCGCTGCACCACCGTGCCGCATCTGAGTCATTGTTGTGTGGAAGATTATGGTCAGGGCATCTGCATTTTCCTCCCTTATTTTCTTCAGTAACCTCACATGTATCCCATCTGGATCAGAGGACTTACCTCTGTTAACTGTGGCTATCCTTTCTCCTATGTCATCTTTAGCCCATCTAAAATCCCACCCCCATCTGCTTTTACTGAGACGTCAGCAACATTTTCTTTCTTGCTAATGTTGTTTTGGGAAGATCCTGTCTGGTTAATTGATTTTTATCAAATCGGTAACAAGGTGCATTGATGAGTCAATGTTGGGCTCCAAATCTGAGGAAGGATGTGCTGGCATTGGAGAGGGACCAGAAAAAGTTTACAAGAATGATCCTGTGCATCTACCCAATCGTTTGCTCATGATTTTATACACCTGAGTGGTCCTCCCTGGTGTGATCAAAGCTCTTTGCTATGGTCCCACAATCCTTCCTCCCATCCCTCTCTAATGTACTAATTGTCTATGGCCCAAGCCCATGCTACCCATTCATATACAAGCATGGGGCAGCACAGTGGCGGAGCAGTAGAGTTGCTGCCTTAAACCCCTTTTTCACGGGGCGACTTGACGCAAGAGTTAACCAAAGTTGAACCCCTTGCGATAACCGTAAGGCATTCGTGGACCACCGTGGCGCTAACGGCAGGTACTCGTGTAACTTAGTGACTTGGGAGAAAATTCAAACAAGCTTGAATTTCTCCAAGAGTGACTTGTACACTTGTGGTTGAACATTGCAACATTATATGCACGTAGTGGCCAGTGCGATATCCGTACTGACTCTTGCGTGTACCGTGGGAACTCCTGCGAACGGTGAACCCGGAAGCTGGACAGAGGGGACAGAAGGTGAGTAAAAATTGGCTTCTGTGGGATTGAATTTAAAAAATAAAGATTTGAATCCGCATATGGACATCAACTTATTCATGAGTTATGTTAATGTGATTCAAGAAAATAACAATAATCTTTAAAAGGGACTTTACTGAAAGGTCCCGCATTTTTATGGTCCGTGAGAAATTTTTCACATGTACTTCTTTGAGAGATACAGCTCGGAGTCCTCGCCGACCAGCGATCGATGCCTATCCGAAGCAGGGTCCGGAACGCTACCAATCAATGTTCTCCAGATACCCGTGTAAAGGAGTGAACTGCACATGCTGGTTTAAAACGAAGACAGACACAAAAAGCTGGAGTAACTCAGCGAGTCAAGCAGCATCTCTGGAGAAAAATAGGTGATGTTTCGGGACGAGACACATCTTCAGACTCAATTCCGATTAGGATGTCTGAAGAAGGGTTCCGATTCGAATCACCACCTATACTTTTTCTCCAGAGATGCTGCCTGACACGCTGACTTACTCCAGCTTTTTATGTTTTTCTTCCCAGATCTGACTTACCTGCTGAGTTACACCAACATTTTGTGTCCGTGTTCACTATGGACATTGCATTATTTAATTTTAGGTAACTTACACACTCTCTCCCTCTCCCCCGCCCACCCCCCCCTCCCCCCCCCCCCCCCCATGCAGTAAATGTCGGTTAACCAGTCCAAGGTTTGCAACGCTGGTTCCCTCTTGGGATCACACTATCCCTAGCCAACAATTGGCATATCAGGGAACCAAATATAGACATAAAGTGCTGGAGTGACTCAGTGGGTCAGGCAGCATCTCTGGAGGAAAGGGTTAGGCGACATTTCGGGTCGGGACCCCTCTTCAAAATACCCTGCTGAGGTCATCTGTTGTTGGCCCTGATTTGACCCGGTCTTTTCTTGCTTCCAGTTCCCCCCTACAATCATCCCGAAGAAGGGTCCCGACCAAAAATGGAATCTATTCCTTTTCTCCAGAGATGCTGCTTGGCCCGCTGAGTTACTCCAGCATTTTTTGTCTAACTTGCTGATTCAGACAGTTTTTGATTTACTCTGAAACACACGTTGGAAATTTAAACTTGGGCGCAACTAACATCGTCTTACTACCGTGGGAACTCTTTAACTCAGCGGGAAGGCAGCAGTTAATTGTTGCTCCCTTCAGTTTCCCAGGGGGTCGGGACGGGACTGGAGTTGGGAGGGAAAGGTGGGGGAGTCGAGGGAGAGGAGGGGGAGCGGGTGCAGCAGCATCTATGGAACGAAGGAAATAGACAACGTTTCGGCCCCGCTGCACCCGCTGAGTTTCTCCAGCATTCGTGTGTGTGGGTGGGAGTTGGGGGGAGGGGGGGGAGAGAGACATAAGGCAGCCTGAAGAATGGGTCGCCTGTCCATTTCCCTCCGTAGATGCTGCCTGGCCCGCGGAGTTCATCCATTCATGCCTGTGTGAGAGGGAGGGAGGGAGAGAGAGAGAGAGAGAGAGAGAGAGAGAGAGGCACACACAAGGTGGATGTGAAATCTCACCTGCCTGTTTCAGTGACAGACACCCACCGCCACTAAATGAAGACACCCCCATCTGTCTCCCCCTCCTCTCCCTCGACTCCCCCACCTTTCCCTCCCAACTCCAGTCCCGTCCCAAGTTCGGTCTGTGAAACGCAACACGCCAGCCCCGACAACCAGCCCGGTGGTCAGTGCCTCTCTCTCTCTCCCTCCCTCCCTCTCACACAGGCTGAGAGACTCTGCCTCTGTGAGTGTACGTCTATTTCTCCCCCTCTCCCACACACAGTAAAGACCGAGTAACTGTGCTCACTCCATCTGTGTCTCCCACATACACAATAAAACGCTGCTTTGTGTGTGTATATACCAATTCAACCAAGGGAGGATATTTATAGTGTGTGAAAAAAAAAGTGACATCATTTGTGCCACGTGATGATTTAATTACACTTGACAGTATACAATGTCATTCAAGATTTAACGGGAAAGCTCGGGAGACGGACAAGTCACTCGCACAAATAACAGAAATGCCGAGTACCGTGGGAACTCTTTGTCTACCCCCCCGTTATATCGTGTGATATCGTGCTAGACCACGACCACTTCACTCTGGCTACATCTTGCGTCAAGTCGCCCCGTGAAAAAGGCCTATAACAGCGCCAGAGTCCTGAGTTCAATCCTCACTATGGGTGCAGTCTGTGTGGAGTTTGTACGTTCTTCCTGTGATAGCGTGGTTTTTCTCTGGGTGCTCTGGTTTCATCACACGTCCCAAAGATGTGCAGGTTTGCAGGTTGATTCGCTGCTGTAAACTGCCCCTAGCGTGCAGGATGCAATACTGGAATAACATAGAACATGTGCCAAAGACCTTGTTTCCATGCTATGTCTCTAAACTAAACTAAACTAAACTAAACTAAACTAAGCATTGACCAGACTATGTCCACTCCTTGAGTGTCGAAACTGCAGTCTGTGAATGCTTGCATCGACTCTGATATGCCCATCCCTGTTAGATAAGATTCACAACCCCTAAGGGTTGCCTCGAAGTCTCAATGAATAAAAATATAATCTCCTGCAGACCACAGCAAGTAACTGAAGATAAAAGTGGAAGATGAAATCTTGTGCTTTATAAATACTGTATGGAATTCTGCTGAACCCTAGTACAATAGTTTTTTTTAAAGCCAGCAGAAATATGAAGGCCTTTGAAATTTGTAACACTTGGATTGTATATTGTATTAACTTAGAAACCTGGAGTGTGTCAGGTCATTCATTCAAGCGGAAAGAAAGACAGACATGTATTTCCTCGTGCCTTTGATGTCCTTCTGGCACTGCAGATGCTGATGTACATTTGAAGTTTTTCAGTGTTTTAATGTAGGAAAGTAGTTGGTTAATCTCTGCACACAATCTACCATGAACAACAACCTGATGATGATCAAGCAGCAGTTTTAGTGAGTGCTGCTAATGGAGGGCTTGGGGATGGCTATGGCACCTGGGTAACTCCCCTGCGCTTCATCCAAGTGGCACCATGCAAACACTCACATTGAAGCTATATACTCGCTGGGCCAGATGTCATTAAGCTAGAAAGGATACAGGAAAGGCGACACAGTGACGCAGCAGTGGAGTTGCGGCCTCATAGCGCCAGAGGCCCTGGCTGCGGATGCCTGTCTGTGCGGAGTTTGCACGTTCTCCCCTTGACCGCGTGGGTTTCCACCGGGTGCATCAACTCGGTTTCCCTCTCCATAGATGAAGGAAACAGCTAAGTATTCACCTGCTGAATATTTGCACCACTCATTCCACACCGCTACCACTCTCTGAGTGAAGAAGTTCCCCCTCATGTTACCCCTAAACTTCTGTCCCTTAATTCTGAAGTCATGTCCTCTTGTTTGAATCTTCCCTATTCTCAAAGGGAAAAGCTTGTCCACACCAGATCCATAAAATTATACTCACTCAGCTGTATAAGTATTTTGTTTCCATTTCCTTCATTTTCGTAACAAACCGTTCTGGTCATTTTCACCCCCAATATTTTCAGTATTTTGCTGTCTTCCTCTCGGCCGAGACTTTACCAAAGTACAAAGTCCAATAACTATATATTTAAGCAATATTATTCTATTGAATGCGACCTTGAAAGTACATAATGTTTTCTGCGGTATTCATAACACAACAATGATAAAAAGATTTGTGTTTAAGAAGGAACCACAGATGCTGGAAAATCGGAGGTAGATAAAAAGTTGGAGAAACTGATGTTTGGAGGGATATGGACCAAAAGCAGGTAGTGCAGCTAGGACATGTTGGTGGCTGTGGGCAAGTTGCGCCGAAGAGCCTGTTTTCACACTGTATCACTCTATGACTACATTATACCTCCACCATACATGAATGCTTCAAAATCAAGTGGTCGAGTTTTATTGCCATATACTCAAGCATAGAAATATAGAAAATAGTTGCAGGAATAGGCCATTCGGCCCTTCGAGCCTGCACTGCCATTCAAGATGATCATGGCTGTTCATGGCTGTTCATCTAAAATCAGTATCTCTTTCCTGTTTTTTCCCCATATCCCTTGATTTCACGAGCCCCCAGAGCTAAATATAACTTTTGAAAACATCCAGTGAATTGGCTTCCACTGCCTTCTGTGGCAGAGAATTCCACATATTCACAACTCTCTGGGTGAAGAAAATTTGTCCTCATCTCAGTCCTAACCGGCCTACCCTTTATTCTTAAACTGTGGCCCCTGGCTCTGAACTTCCCCAACATCGGGAACATTTTTTCTGCAGTTACAGTAAGTGAAAATCTAGCAGGCAAGCAGGATGCTTTCTCCAACCACCCCCATTTGAAGGCCACTGTCTTCCACCGTTTCTACCCAGTGCTTGGTACCTACTTCAAGCAGCCACTGGTTGTCCTCCAGGATGCACCGAGCCGTAGCCTGAAGGGCCTGTCCCACTTAGGCGATCTTTTGGGCGACAACAAGCTACAGTGGCAACAATTTTTGCTGTCGGATGTTGTCGTAGGTTGTCGCGAGGTGTCGTAGGTGAATGCTAGTAAAACTAGTCCCTGACAGTTGCCTAAAGAGTCCCCTCAGTGGGACAGGTCCAGAATAGATCAGGGGAGCCGCAACCAGCTGCGTCTGTCGTTGTCCAGCCCACTCTCCAAGTCACTGACAGACTCAAAAAGCCAGAATAACATCCAATTTCCTCTCTGTGTCTGTGGACTGACTCCAAGCACCAGAGGCCCATTGATCTGCGGCACTGCTCAATACGTAATTGGCTTCGTGGCGATTAGAGCCACATGTCACCATGTCTCGGCACTCGGCCCTACACAGCCCTGCTAGCCGGACAGGGTTCAGTTTAGAGATACAGCGTGAAAACAGGCCCTTCGGCCCGCCGAGTCCGCACCGACAAGCGATCCCTGCACATTAACACTATCCTACACACACACACTAGGGACAATTTACACTTATATCAAGCCAATTAACCAGACCTTCAGTCTGAAGAAGGGTCTCGACCCAAAACGTCACCCATTCCTTCCCTCCTGAGATGCTACCTAACTCGCTGAGTTACTCCAGCACTTTGTGTCTATCGGTTTAAACCAGCATCTGCAGTTCCTTCCTACACGTGTACCTGTCCAAATGCTGTTTAAATGTCAAGTGTAGAATGAAGACAAGAGTGTTTAGTTGTTGCGTGCAGCGACATCAGAACAATGACATTCTCAGTTGCTGCACCTTAACAGGCTGGTTAAAGCAACAACACACAGATACATGTAAATAGATTGATGTAGTTTACTATTGCCACCTGTAGCGAGGTACAGGGGAAAGCTTTTGTTGCGAGCTATCCGGTAAATGCAAGCAAGCCGCTCACACTGTACAGATAAAGGAGAACGGGCGCAACATATATAATCAATAATACAATGGATTAATAATCAGTAATATTGGGTAATCATCCCGGCATACCAGCGGAGGCCCAAGTATTAGCATTACAATTAATGCCCCACAGCGCCGGAGACCCGGGCTCGATCCTGGCCTCGGGTGCTGTCTGTGTAGAGTTTGCACGTTCTCCCTGTGACCTCATGGGTTTCCTCAAGGTGCTCCGGTTTCCTCCCATATCCCAAAGACGTGCAGGTTTGTAGGCTAATTGGCCCTCTGTAAATTGCCCCCTAGTGTGTAGGGAGTGGGATCAAAAGTGGGATAACATAGAACCAGTGTGATCGATGGTCGGCACGGACTCGAGGGGCCGAAGGGCCTGTTTCCACGTTGTATCTTGGAACTAATTATAATATTGAACAAATCAAGACTTACCTATCAGATTTGACATGAACAATATTATCCCAAGGTTTCAGGGTATTTGAATGGCATTTACTGCATAGTCCCTGAGGTTATTCGTTGTAAAGTGAAGGGCAAAGTTCATCTCTACAAGTTTAATTTTCTGAAGTTAATTTGTAGTTTATATTTACTATCTTGCCTTTGCTTATTAGTTCCCACGATACATGAATCCAAGACTTGCATTTAAAGATGAACAAAATATCAATTTAAAGACAGATATCAACTAATTTCCCCGATTGAGGATGAATATCAATTTCTTTAACATCCCCTCTCTCTCCGTTCCTCCCCCACCCGAGTGGTACTAGCTTCAAAGTCAATTTGTTAGGTCTCATTGTGTGAGAAGGAACTGCAGATGCTGTTTTAAACCGAAGAGAGACACAAAATGCTGGAGCAACTCAGCGGGACCTGCAGCATCCCTGGAGAGAAGGAGTGACATTTTGGGTCGAGACCCTTCTAAAGGTTTCGGGTCGAGACCCTTAGAAGGATCGTGACCAGAAATGTCACCCATTCCTTCTCTCCAGAGACATTGCCTGATCCATGCCGGTCACCAGGGCGAATTCGTCACAGAGACTTACGGCAGTGGCGCAACGCTTCCGACGCCTCCAACGGCCCGGGACTCTTACACTGAGGCTGCTCCATGGCCGGAGCTGTAGCGAGCGACTCACCAGCCCTGCAAACACTCGCCAAACACTCGCCAGCCAGGCAAACACTCGCCAGCCCCAGCTCCCCGTCCGCATCTACCCCCGCCGCTACTTCTGCTTCCATCCCTCCCTCAGCCTCAGCTTTCCAACACCCGTGGCCCATGCAGTTGATATGAGTTTTGAAATTTTCGTTGATCACAGAATTTCTCACGACAGAGCGTGAGAAATTTGTGATTAGCATGAGGGCGTGAGAATTTGTTGAAATGTGTGGGTCTCACGCTCAATGCGTGAGAGTTGGCAGCCCTGGTTTTGCAATGAGGTGGTGGTGATTTGCAGTCGCATACAGCAAGAGAAGGCGAAGGCGGATGAGCTGAGGTGGCGTGGGTGGTAGAGTTTACAGCTTAGAAATGCAGTCAGCTCTCAACCACAGGCTGGGGAGGGGAAGTTGCTGTTAGAACAGATAAGCAATATCTGCTACCCCACAGGATTGCATAAACCTCGCTTCTTTCACCGTGGTGCACATTTGTTGTCTAATGCCTGTGCTCTACAAGCTAACTTCCTCATTCGGAGAAAAATACAGCCGAGGTGGCCTCAAGGTCAAAAATGGGTTCTCAATAAAACTGCTGAAAACCCAGCCCCCAACTCAAGATGACTGAGGCAATATTTTGGCAAGTGCAACTTCCTCTTTCCATGGATACTTTTATTTCAATTGTTTCAGTTCTTCACATGATGAAATTCACCAGACTCCAAATTAAAACTTGCATTGAACTTCCATCGACTGTATGTTTCTAATGAGAAATAAAGTATACCATCTCCATGAGCAACACACTGCAGGCAATCGAGGGAGATGGATATCTTTCAGATAGTAATACATATTTGAAAGATTTGGCTGGTTAATATTGGAAATAACTGTCACGGTAAAGGGTTAAAGGGTCGAATCTAATCAAGGACTTTGGATGATTTATGAAAGAATTGATGTTTAGCTTGGATATGCTGACAGTTGAGTAGTCTAAATCTCAAAAATCGATGAAAAGCTATTGGCCCATATTGGCCATGATCCAGAAGCCACATGGTTTTCGGTTGAGGAAATTAAGTGACACACAGCTACAAATGAAAAGATTTATACAATATTTGTGATGCCCCGTGTTAGTTTGCAGGGCTGCACTCATTACCTGTTTGACCATGTGAAATAACAGTAAAAGAGTAGCTAGTCCAAGCCTTTAGTTAACCAAATTTCTTAACTGCTAAAGTTGCATTATTGAAGTATGTTCCATTTACCATAACAATAATGTCTTCTTTCTCTTTCCTGTCCTTCCATTTTCCTTTAACTCTTTCTCTGTTTTCCCTTCCATGTTATTTTACTCATTGCACCTAAAATATTAGACAGTGAGAAGGTATTGATGATTCCTTAGTGTCTTTTACAACTGTATCAATATGTCCCAACTTCTATACTCATTGCCGTGACTGATGAAAGTCAATGCACCAATAACTTTCTTCCCTACCCGATCTACCTGTGATGACACTCTAAAGGAATTATATACCTGTATTCCTAGATCCCTTTGCACCACAATTCTCCCCAGAGCTCTGTCGTTCACTGTAAAGGTCCGGCCCTGGGTTGACTTCCCAAAACGCAACATCTTATCTGAATTAAACAGCATTAGCCATTCATCGGGCCACTTAAGGTGCCACAGTAATCATTTATAAACATCTTCACTGTCTAAGATGCCACCTACTTTAGTGTCATCTGCAAATTTAATCATGATGCCTTGTATATTCTCAACCAAATCATTGATATAAGAGTACCAGTTGTCTCTGGTTGTTACAGTTGAGTAAATGCTTATTGTTTAATCATTAAAATGGTTTACATTGAAACAGATGAATAAATGCAGATCATGAAGTGTCCACCATTTCCAAGGAACACTTTGGAGCATGCTCAGCGATTGTCTTTGGTGAAGTGTTTTGGCTCTATTGATATTGCGACTGCGGAGGGCTCCAGAGGTCCCGTTCATGGGTGAACATCAGGAACATCAGTAGAAGATCACTGACTTTGGTGCCTTCCCTCACAGTGGGAAACCTTTTGATTCTGCTGTGTGGGGATGTTTTATGTTGGACTCTATTGTGTGTTGTGTTCTTTATTTTATTGTATGGCTGTATGCAGAAACAAATTCCAGATCTCGGTATGACAATAAAGTATCATCATGTCGTATCAAATCATATCGTATCGTGTCGTATTGTGTATAACTCAATATCTACGGCAGATATTGAGTTATAAATCTGGTTCTTATGATTATGATCAAATAACTAAGTTTCAGTTCTTCTACCTGAGGAATTACAACGGTCTGAAAATGAAACAGAGAATGGATTTGGAGTAGTGATGAGATCTACTTAAAAAATGATGCTGAAACTGAATGAATATCTATTTGAGAGCTGGCTTCTTAATGGGCAAGTTGTAATGCCTGGTTAAGTTTGATTATTTTCCTTTAGATCCAGGCAAGAACTACAGAAAGAAACTGAATAGATTAGCACTTCAGCTATGGAGAAAATATAATTTAGAAAGTTAATTAGCTGACATAATAAGATTCAGCCCCATATTGCTGAAAAGCTATTTTTTGAACATTTTATTTGCTTTTATTGACTGTATTGTCTTGCTTTTTGCTTCCAGGAATAAGTTAATTCCATGAACAGCTAAACAAGTCACTAGAAGTAATGATTCAGATATAATACAATAGAAAAGGGAAAACGAGTAATGAGAGCACCTTTTTAAGGAGGGAAAGAATTAAAATGCAGAGAAATTATGCTTTACGTATCATACCTTGTTTGGATAATGCTTAGAGCACAGTGCACAGTTTTGGCTGCAATATTTATGGAAAATATTAATTAGTGGCACAGTAGTATTAAAGGTGACGCAGTGGTTAGTGCTGTTGCCTCACAGTGTCAATGAGCCAGGTTTGATCTTGACCTCTGATGCTATCTGTGTGAGATTGCATGTTTTGCGACCATGTTTAGTTTAATTTTGTTTGCAGATGCAGCACGGAAACAGGCCCTTCGGCCCACCGAGTCTGCACCGATCAGCGATCCCCGCACATTAACACTATCCTACGCACACTAGTGACAGTTTACATTTATACCAAACCAACTAACCTACAAAACTGTACATCTTTGGAGTATGGGAGGAAACCCGCAGACCTTGGAGAAACCCCACGCAGGTCACGGGAAGAACGTACAAACTCGCACATGGCTTTCCTTGGGTGCTCCGGTTTTATCACACACCTTGAAAGATATGCTTGTTTATTACTGTAAGTCATCGTAGGTAAATGGCTACTGTGACTTACCCTGAGTATAGGTGGATGGGTGGAGGTAATGGGCACAGGAGGATATGTGGCATCAGGATTGATCTGAGAGCCGGCACATACTTGATGCAACAAACTATTTCCTTCCATGTTGTACGAAAATATGTTAAGTTTCCTATGGTCCCAAAACTGCGGATATACATATCTGGAAAAGATGAGGAAGCTGGTCCTTTTTTTCTGAAAAGTTCTTTAAGGTGATCAAGGATTATAATAAGCTTGCAGTGGAGAAGATTTTCTGGGAAAGCCCAAAACCATATATTAGGATTGAAAGGCAATCATCAATAAATCCAATGTGGAATTCAGGGGAAATCCCGAGGACACATGTGAAAGGTTGCAGCCCCAATTCTTCCCTTCCCACCAATGTATGTCACTCTGTACCACACTTACAAAACAGGCAAAATCCATGTTCTTGAATCCCCAATGATAATCTGCTTGGACCTGCCAGCTGTCTCATTGTTCTTTTAGGATTTGGAGAGAAGCTTGCCTTGGAATTTTGTAACTAAAAGTAGGTAACTGAAATGGCCATAGCTGGTAGGTATTGGCTATGTAAACCTATCACTTATTCCCTTTAATAGAGAAACAACACATTGCAGATGGTGGTTTACAAAAAAAAAGTCAAATTAGTGCTGGAGTTACTCAGTGGGTCAGACAGCACCTCTGGAAAACATAGATAGATGATGTTACAGACTGAAGAAAGGTCCAAACCCGAAATGTCACCTGTCCATGTTCTCCAGAGATGCTGCCTGACCCGCTGAGTTACTCCAGCACTTTGTGTCATTTTACTTAATCCCCCTCACCCTGCCGCTCCTGCATACATGCTCTGAATTAAAAGTTGAGCGAATATTCCCACCGACAATGTGCTCATAAAGGGTGTAGGAAGACTCTGTCTGAAACTAAACACCACATATCTTTTTCAAATATCTTACACCAGTGTGATTATACATTGTTACTAATTTACATTGAAGGACGGTACAATGAAAGATACTACAAATGCCATTTGTATCTCTGTGTTGAGCAATTTCACGAAATGTAACTAAAAGAAGCTCTCTGAGCTTCAATCCTAAGAAATCAGTCGGGTAAAGTCAAGCGGCTTAAAAGTTGGAAACAATTTTAGAACAGAGGAAATCATGATAAAACCGTTACAGTGCTCAGGTTAAACCACAAATCGAGTATTGTGTCTAGTTCTGTTCACAAATATGACAAAGGAGCCATTCAAGCCCTTACAAGAGATCAGTAAAGCCTAATCCCACCATGGGGTTCTTAGTTATGAACCAGGAGCCAACTGAGAGATAATTTTTGAGGGCATATATGATAGCAGATGCCATGGATTATGCATCTATAAATCATGTTTAGAACAGTAAAAGCAATGGAGAATATATGGAATGAGCAGCCGGAGGATGTAGTCAAGGCAGGTACTATAACAATATTTATAAGACATTTGGACAGGTACATGGATAGGAATTGTTTAGAGGGTTATGGGTCAAATGCAGGCAGGTGGGACTGGTGTAGATGGGGTTTCTTGGTCGTCATGGGCAAGTTATTTGTGGTGAAAAGTGAATATTATATGGAAATCACTCCCGGATTGACTCGCGTCAGTTGACAAGCAATGACAAAATGGAGTCAGTCCGTGTTGGCAAGAACACTTCAGGCTCGATCACGCTGAGCACCGGCTCCCCTCAAGGCTGTGTGCTCAGCCCGCTGTTGTTCACACTGCTCACACATGACTGTGCTGCCAGATTCAGGGACAATAAGATCATAAAATTTGCGGATGACACTACAGTGGTGGGACTCATCAGTGGAGATGACGAATCAATGTACAGGGAGGAAGTAGAACAACTGGTGGACTGGTGCGGCAAAAATAACCTAGAATTGAATGTCGACAAAACTAAGGAGATGGTTGTCGACTTCAGGAGGGCGCAGCCAAAGCATACACCCCTCAACATCAGTGGCACTGCAGTGGAGAGAGTGGAGAGCATAAAGTTCCTCGGTGTGCAAATTACGGACAGCCTCACCTGGTCCAGGAACACCACTGGGACCGTCAAACGGGCCCATCAGCGACTGCACTTCCTGAGGAAACTAAAACAGGCCTCACTCCCCACCAACATCCTCAGGACTTTCTACAGGGGCACGGTGGAGTCTGTACTCACGTACTGCATAAATACGTGGTACTGCACCTGCAACTGCTCGGACAGGAAGGCTCTGCAGAGGGTAGTGAGGGGAGCAGAGAGGATCATTGGCGTCTCCCTACCCTCGGTACAAGAACTGTTCCAGAGCTGCTGTCTGAAAAAAGCTCAGAGAATTGCTAAGGACAAACTGCACCCCCTCCACATACACCTGGATCTCCTGCCATCAGGCAAGAGATATCGAAGCATCAAAGCCCAGACTACAAGACTGCTAAACAGCTTCGAACCACAGGCTGTGAGGCTGCTAAACAGTCACTCTGCACTCACAGTCACTTGATTCTGCGGCTGGCACGGACACTTTAATAACTGGCACTGGCCACACAAATCAGCGGCCCCGGACATTTTTTATGATTGGTTTATTGTATTTTAACATTGTGTTTTTACCTGCTTTTAACTATTTATACTGTTCCATCAGGGACTGGATTGTTTTTAGTGTTATTATGTGTGAAATGTTTTAAATTTCATGTGCGATGCTCCGCTATTCACTGGGAAACGTCTTTTCATTTTGCACTGTACTTGTTGCTTGCCAGATGACAATAAAGGTTGATTGATTGAAACGTCAGCATAATTCTAGGTGGATTAGGTAAAATGAACTGGAAAAGTGGAATGAAGAGAGGGAGTGAAATGAAAAGCTGGAGGGAGGGTTGTGGGTGGAAGGGGAAGGGCTAAAAAGGATAATATGAGACTTGAGGATTCCTGCTTTCTCTCTTCTTTGCAATCAGTCTGAAGAAGGGTCCCAACCTGAAATGTCATCTATCCCTTCCCTCCACAGATGCTGCCTGACCTGCTGAGTTCCTCCAGCACTTTCATTTTTGCTCAATGTTCCAGAATCTGCAGTTTCTTACGCCTACATGGATTAGAAAGTTATGATCAATGGGTGCTTTGGAAAGTCCACCTCCATGATTGGCAAGGGATTTAGAATCATAGTCATAGAGTCATACGACATGGAAACAGGCCTTTCAGCCCAATCTGCACATACCGACCATGAAGCCCCATCTCCACCAGTCCCACATTTGGCTCATATCCCTCTAAACTTTCCTTCCCATGTACCTGTCCAAATGCCTATTAAATTCAATTTGTATTAAACAGCTGCACAGTTAAATCCAAATCCCTTTGCAACACCAACCTCTGTGTTAATGCTAAAAGAACAATTCCAAAGATTAAATATTCATAACTTCAGGACAGGTGACTGTGAAAGAAGTGTGTTATTTGTTTTTCTAGAACATACCAGGCCAGGTTTCCAGTAAATGTTCCCAGCTCTTCACGATATTTCTCCCAATTTATCTTTGCCTTATTATTTTGTCATTATTAATCTTAATTGTAGTGGTCGATCTATAAATTTACTTTCCGTCTTCCAAATTATACACTTATGCTTGGATGGTGATGCATGCATTATAATGGTATAATAAATTATTATTTTTTGTCAACAGTTAATATGAACATTGACATACAATAAATCAATGTGACTGTTCTCATTGCTCCGGGAAGTACTCAATTTTCCAGAAGGGATGCCAACACCAGGGCTGCCAACATTGGCTGGGAGTTGGGAGTGACAAATTGCGAGAGACCTAGCCTGAGGGCGCGCAGCAACCAAGGTTGGGTGGGGGGGGGGGGGGGGGGGGGGGGGGGAGGGTGTGGGAGGGGGGTGCCCCCCTCCCATTAGAAACATAGAAATTAGGTGCAGGAGTAGGCTATTCGGCCCTTCGAGCCTGCATTGGTATGGAGCTTTTGAAATTTTCAGCTTGAAATTGTGCAATCTCATGCACACTGTAGCAAGTCTTTTAACTTACACTTGAATGCAATATTTATGCTTTAAATTGGATTAGCTATGAATAAGGTTAGGCTAAATTACATTCCTAATTACATTCCACAGTAGAGCCAGGCTCTGATCAACAGGTGCAGAACATGAATGATCTTAGGATACTCATGTATGGAAATCAGATTATAATCAAACACTTGGCCCATGTTGACCAACCTGGGTCTCACTGCACACCTGGTACTACTCCTGGCCCCGACTCCAGTTGCATACCTTCTCTCATTCCTGACCCTGAGTCCAGCCTTACACGTGGCCCCTTATTCTATCCTGATCATAGCTGCTTACCTGTTTAGGTTCCCAGTGCTGAACACTCCCATTGTCCCAGCTTTGACTGCACACCTAGTACTATTCCAGACCTTGACTCTGGATGCACACTTGGCCTTGCTCCTAGCCCCTCTCCACTGACAATATATCTGGCCCACACATAAAGCCCCATATCTGACCCCCTGGACTTAACCTATCACGTTCAAGTCCCTAGGTGCTTTTCTAATGCGGTAATCTTTTATGGGGCACTTCACAGACCAAATTTTGTATAATAAAATTTGCTACATCCATTGGCTTTCTTGTTATTTAACATGCTAGTTACTTTGTCAAATAAATCACCAATTGGTTGAACACAATTTCTCATCCCTAAAATTATACTCACTCAGCTGTATGTATTCTGTTATCATTTCTTTCATTTTCCTAACAAACTGTCCTGAAGTCATTTTCACCCCCAATATTTTCACTATTTTGCTGTCTTCCTCTCAGCTGGGATTTTTCCAAAAATGCAAAGTCCAATAACTATACATTTAAGCAATATTATTCTATTAAATGTGATCTTGAGAGTACATAATATTTTCTGTGGTATTCATAACACAACAATGATGAAAATATATTTGTTTTGATTGCACCTGCCAACATGCATACATTATTATATCACAATTAATATATACCGAGGGCAAATTTTTGTTCCAATGCTCCCCATTCCCAACTACTTTTACATTGAAGTGATTGAAATCCAAGTGAAGTTTAAATGGCATCAGAAAAATAAAACCTCCGGAATGGATGATATTCATTACGTGATTGGTTGGAGTCAGCATCAGCATAATTAGTATATTAAACTTTGAATCTTCAGATGTCTTGGTTCAAGCTAAAACTAAAGACAAATAATAACCTCCTCACACATTGCCCTGAAAGCATCTCTGTCACTCCTTTAAAATATGCAACTTCTTTGAACAAGCTCTTAAACATCACATCTGAATCAGTTTCCATCTGATTACACTCCTTGTGGATGTTCATCTACGTGTTCAATTAATAAAACAACAAGATTGGGGACATTTCTATTCAACCTGTCAAAGGAATTTGCGGGGGGAGAGGGGGGGTTAGAAATAGTCAGTGAGATAAACAAACATAATAGTTGAGTGGCAAATGACAATAGTGCTACCTGCCCAATATTTAACTGAAGGAAATAATGGGTTATTGGGGCTGAATGTTGTGTCAGACACCCTGACACCTTGCATGTTATTTTAATATTACACTTATCCCATCCCCCCTGGATATTCACGGATTAATAAATTAAGGTTTTGTCAACTAATTACAAAACAGGCTAATTACAAATCAATAACGTTAACCAATTCCAAAACATGAAGCGCTGAGCATTAGGATCCAGACATCATGAACAACTGGCCTCAGTTCCCCGCTCACATCTGGCAGTGCTCTCTGTCTGAACCAGGGGCCATGGAGCACTTTTGAAAGTTAGGGGGCTGAGCAATCACTGATCACTGGCCTTGGGGTTACTCGGCAGGGAGTGGAGCAACTTAGTAGGAGGAGGGTGTGGGAGCAGGTGGGGACTTTTTGAAATTTGATGTGTTAAAATCGTGTTTTTGTGCATTGCAAAAGTATGCTTTCAATGTTTTTTGTTTGAAGTATTTTTCAGAGGTAACTTTTTAAGGGGTAACTTTTTCCACACAAAGGGTGGTGGATGTATGGAACAAGCTGCCAGAGGAGGTTGTTGAGGCAGGGACTATCCCATCATTTAAGAAACAGCTAGACTGATGCATGGATAGGACAGGTTTGGAGGGATATGGGCCAAAGCAGGTAGTGTAAGTGGGACATGTTGGTGGGTGTGGGCAAGTTGCACCGAAGGGCCTGTTTTCACACCGTATCACTCTATGACTACATTATACCTCCACCATGCATGAATGCTTCAAAATCAAGTGGTCGAGTTTTATTGCCATATACTCAAGCATAGAAACATAGAAAATAGTTGCAGGAATAGGCCATTCGGCCCTTCGAGCCAGCAATGCAATTCAATGTAATCATGGCTGTTCATCTAAAATCAGTACTTCTTTCCTGTTTTTTCTTCATATCCCTTGATTTCACGAGCCCCAAGAGCTAAATGAAAACTCTCTTGAAAACATCCAGTGAATTGATTTCCACTGCCTTCTGTGGTAGAGAATTCCACAGATTCACAACTCTCTGGGTGAAGAAAGTTTGTCCTCATCTCAGTCCTAACTGGCCTACCCTTTATTCTTAAACTGTGACCCCCTAGTTCTGTATTCCCCCAACATCGGGAATTTTTTTCCTGCAGTTACAGTAAGTGAAAATCTAGCAGGCAAGCAGGATGCTTTCTCCAACCATCCCCATTTGAAGGCCACTGTCGTCCACCATTTCTACCCAGTGCTTGGTACCTACTTCAAGCAGCCACTGGTTGTCCTCCAGGATGCACCGAGCAGCAGCCTGAACGGCCTGTCCCACTTAGGCGATCTTTTGGGTGACTACACGCGGCAATGGCAACAATTTTTGCTGTCGGAGGTTGTCGTAGGTTGTCGCGAGGTGCCGTAGGTGAATGCTAGTAAAACTAGTCCCTGACAGTTGCCTAAAGAGTCGCTTCAGTGGGACAGATCCATAATTGTGTGGGAATAGCGTAGATCAGGGGAGCCACGACCAGCTGCGTCACTCGTTGTCCAGCCCACTCTCCAAATCGCCGATAGACACAAAAAGCCGGAGTAACATCCAATTTCCTCTCTGGGTCTGTGGACCGACTCCAAGCACCAGAGGCCCATTGATCTGCGGCACTGCTCGATACGTGATTGGCTTTGTGGAGATCAGAGCCACATGTCACCGTATCCCGGCACTCAGCCCTACACAGCCCTGCTAACCGGACAGGGTTCAGTTTAGAGATACAACGCGAAAACAGGCCCTTCGGCCCTCTGAGTCTGCAACAACCAGTGATCCCTCCACTATCCTACACACACTAGGGTCAATTTACACTTATACCAAGCCAATTATCCAGACCAGTCTGAAGAAGGGTCTCGACCCGAAATGTCACATTCCTTCCCTCCAGAGATGCTGCCTAACTCGCTGAGTTACTCCAGCACTTTGTGTCTATCGGTTTAAACCAGCATCTGCAGTTCCTTCCAACACGTGTACCTGTACAAATGCCGTTTAAATGTCAAGTGTAGAATGAAGACAAGAGTGTTTAGTTGTTGCGTGCAATGACATTCTCAGTTGCTGCAACTTAACAGGCTGGTTAAAGCAACAACACACAGATACATGTAAATAGATTGATGTAGTTTACTATTGCCACCTGTAGCGAGGTTTACTATGGCCACCTGTAACAGGGAAAAGCTTTTGTTGCGAGCTATCCGGTAAATGCAAGCAAGCCGCTCACAATGTACAGATAAAGGTGAATGGGCGCAACATATATAATCAATAATACAATGGATTAATAATCAGTAATATTGGATAATCATCCCGGCATACCAGCGGAGGCCCAAGTATTAGCATTACAATTAATGCCCCACAGCGCCGGAGACCTGGGTTCGATCCTGGTCTCGGGTGCTGACTGTATGGAGTTTGCATGTTCTCCCTGTGACCGCGTGGGTTTCCTCCGGGTGCTCCGGTTTCCTCCCACGTCCCAAAGACGTGCGGGTTGGTAGGTTAATTGGCCCTCTGTAAATTATCCCCTAGTGTGTAGGGAATGGATGAGAAAGTGGGATAGCATAGAACCAGTGTGAACGGGTGATCGATGGTCGGCATGGACTCGAGGGGCCGAAGGGCCTGTTTCCACACTATATCTCTGAGCTAATTATAATATTGAACAAATCAAGACTTACCTATCGGATTTGAACATGAACAATATTATCTCAAGGTTGCAGAGTATTTGAATGACATTCACTGCATAGTCCCTGAGGTTATTCTTTGTAAAGTGAAGGACAAAGTTCATCTCTACAAGTTTAATTTTCTGAATTTAATTTGTAGTTTATATTTACCATCTTGCCTTTGCTTATTTGTTCCCGCGATACATGAATCCAAGACTTGCATTTAAAGATGAAACAAATATCAATTTAAAGACAGATATCAACAAATTTCCCCGATTGAATATGAATATTGATTTCTTTAACATCCCCTCTCTCTCCGTTCCTCCCCCACCTGAGTGGTACTAACTTCAAAGTTGCCTTGTTAGGTCTCATTGTGTGAGAAGGAACTGCAGATGTTGGTTTAAACCGAAAGAGACACAAAATGCTGGAACAACTCAGCGGGACCTGCAGCATCTCTGGAGAGAAGGAATGGATGATGTTTCGGGTCGAGACCCTTCTAAAGGTTTTGGTTCTAGACCCTTAGAAGGGCGAATTCGGCACAGAGACTCTCACGGCAGCGGTGCAATGCTTCCGACGCCTCTGACGGCCCAGGACTCTTGCACTGAGGCTGCTCCATGGCAAACACTCGCCAGCACGGCAAACACTCGCCAGCCCCAGCTCTCCATCCGTATCTGCCCCCGCCGCTTCATCCCTCCCTCCGCCCCGGCTCCCCAACACCCGCGGCCCATGCACTTAATATGAGTTTTGAAATTCTCGTTGATCACCGAATTTCTCACAACAGAGCATGAGAAATTTGTGATCAGTGCGAGGGCGTGAGAATTTGGCCAACTGCGTGATTCTCACGCTCAATGTGTGAGAGTTGGCAGCCCTGCAATGACTTGGTCTCCACTGCCGACTGTGGCAATGAATTCCACAGTTTCACCACTCTGTGGCTAAAGAGATTCCTCCTCATCTCTATTCTAAAGGTAAGTCTTTTTATTCTGCAGCTCTGCCCTCTGGTCCCAGACTCTCTCACTACGGAAAACGTCTGCTCCACTTCCACTCCATTTCAGAGACTAGAGTCTGAGAGGGGAAAAGTTTAAAGGAGATGAGCGAGTCAAATATTTTTACACAGCAGGTGGTGGGTGCCTTGAACGTGCTGTCAGGGGTTGTGATAGCTAGGTATGATAGCTATTGATGTGGTGTTTAAGAAGCTTTTAGACAGACACATGGATACGCAGAGAATAGAGGGATATGGATCATGTGCAGGGAGAAGATATCAGTTTAACTTGGCATCATGTTCGGCATGGACATTGTTGGCTGTTCCTGCGATGAAATGTTCCATGGCCAATCAGTGCAGATTCAGTGTACTAAGACAATTTTCATTTGCGGTCTGATCGTTTTAAACCACATCATTTTATTTAGTTTTGTTTTTAGTGTAGTTTAGTTTAGTTTATTGCTATTTGTACTGAGGTACAGTGAAAAGCTATTTTTTGTTATGTGCTATGACAGATGGGTGAAAATAACCGACTGGTTTTAAATTGAAAGTGTAGATGAAATCAGAGGTAGGAAATAGTAAAGCCCTTCGTGGCTCCATTTAATCCAACACCCATAATTATATGGCCACCATGGCCTTAACGACTGCAGATAAAAGAGTCCTTGCCTTATTCTGCAGTTGTATTGGGCTGCAGCAGATCTCACTAAGGACATCCTTGCAGGAATTGCAGGTGTACCTTGTGTTTTGATTTTTTAGTTTAGAGATACAGCACGGAACCAGGCCCTTCGGCCCACCGAGACCACACCAACCATTGATTACACGTTCACACTAGATCCATGTTATCCCATTTTCTCATCCACTCCTACACACTAAGGGGCTAATTAACCTACAAACCCGCACATCTTTGGGATGTGGGACGTAACCGAAGCACCGGGAGGAACCCCACACAGCTACAGAGAGAACATGCAAACTCCACACAGACAAATCCCCAGGTCAGGATTTAACCCGGTTCTCTGGTGTTGTGAGGCAGCGGCTCTACCAACTCTGCTGACTGCCCTTAATTTATTTCAACATTGAATGACATCAGACTTTTCATTGGTGAGAAAGTTGAGATACACATCAATCTTCTCGTGATCCCCCTGTCTCGTGACCTCCCACACCACACCACTCTCTGCTGCCTGAGGCATCTTGCTGATGACCCATGGTTAATTTTCATGTCATTTTCCTAGCATTCATAAATGTCCTGTATGTATGTGGAACATTTCAAAGTAAAGTCAATTGCAGCTGTGCCACATGGCATTTATGGGTTAACAAGAGCGATTATTATTATAATTCAGCTTGAGGAGATTATTCCATTTTGGGATATGTTTCTTGTGCAGGAAGCTGATGTCAGACTGAATGTGCTCTGTGTTTCTCCGTGTGAAAAGTTGTAGCAGTACTGATGCAAGCTTATTAAGAAATAATTTTCACATGCCTGTTGGTAAATACTTTAGTCAAGTAAAATAACACTAATATACAGGTATCAGTTTTCAATAACAAAATAAATCACTGAAATGAATTTTTTATATACATTCCTTACAATTAGAATTTTGTCATATCTTGGCTAAATTGAAGAAAATCCTTGAATTGTCCGACCTCAGAACATTACATATTTTAGCGATCTCTTTCAGCAGCATTAGATTACAGCAGCATCTGTGAATGTGTCCTTTTGGAGGACTATTGAGCCATTATCATGTCTGTCTGCTCTAGAGAGTTGTCCTGATTTTAGTTTCATTTAGTTCTGAGATACAGAGTGGAAGCAGCCCTTCGGCCCATCAAATTCACGCTGACCATCGGCCTTCCATACACTTTTTGCATCCTTCAAACTAGGGACATTTTGCAGAAGCCAATTAACCTTTGGAGCGTGGGAGGAAACCAGAGCACCCAGAGAAAACCCACGCAGTCACGGGGAGAACGTGCAAACTCACCCGTGGTCAGGATTGAACCTGGTCTCTGGCGTTGTGACGCAGCCAATCTAGTGCTGTTCCACTGTTCCACCTGATGTACTGGTCGATGTTCTTCAGATATCAACACCGAGAATCGTCCTGACCCTAAATGTCTGAATTCTTCAGATACCAATGGCATGAAAATATTAACGCCAAGAGAATATAAGTCTCGACCCTAAACATCGCCTATCAATTCCCTCGGTAGATGCTGCCTGATCCACTGTTACTCCAGCAAATCTGTGTTTTGCACATTCACTCTGTGGCCATGTGGGTTTTCTCCGGGTGCTCTGGTTTCCTCCCACATTCCAAAGACATATAGGTTAATTGGCTTTGGTAAAAGAGTAAATTGTCCCGAGTGTGTAGGAAATACTGGTGTACAGGGTGATCGCTGGTCCACGCAGACACAGTGCATCGAAGGGCCTTTTTCCGCGCTGTATCTCTAAAGTCTAAAGTCTCAAGGAACTATCTAGCATGTGAGAATGTGCTAGACTTTAACACATACCTCCTACCCGCTGTGGGGGTGGGGTGGCCTTTAATCTCCATTATATTTTGACACTGCCAACAAGGGGGTAAAGAGTTCACTCCCTCCCTGGGTGCATCGTGACTGGGTTTATGCAGGCTATAGTTAAGTACAGGTACATGAGAGGTTGGTGGATAGTCGCACAGTGGGGCCGCTGATACTGATGTCCTGAGAGAGTGAAACAGGGGTCCCTCACACACCATCTTAAATACTCTATGTGTCGGAAAGAACTGCAGATGCTGGTTTAAATCGAAGATAGACATAAAATGCTGGACAGGCAGCATCTCTGGAGAGAAGGAATGGGAGATGTTTCCGGTCGAGACCCTTCTTCAGACTGATCAGAATTAGTAATTAGTTACTCTATGTATCTAATTAGTATTATAAATTAAATATTCTTTGCCAGGGATTGCCGTGGGTTCCCTATCCAACACTCTTCTGTACACTGTACACTGACAATGATAATTAAAATTGAATCTGAATCTGAATCTGAATCTTCTATGGAACTGGTGCACTACAATACTGAGAACTACATTCTGCACTCCCTATCTTTCTCTTCATTCTACCTATTGTACTTGAGTTTGGTGTAATTATACAAAGCTTTTCCTTGTACTTTGGTGCACGTGACAATCTATCTATACGTAACTAAAACTCTGGTCTTATGCTCTACTGGTTTGCGCGATTTTTCTATTTGTACAAAAACAGTACGTGATAGTGCTATGATTTTTTGTCAGCTCAATCACTGTTCTCCTGTGCTGTGAGTCCAGCAAGTTTCATTCTGATCGGTAGTATATTGTAAAAATTAGCGAGGTTTAAAAATCGTAAAAACCACGCGTGCGCAGATCAATCTCCTCTCCTGCCAGGTAGTGCCATGCGGATTGGTCCCTCCTGTCACTCCCCGGGACGGTCCGCCCATTCTTGCACCATCGCATCTTTACTGGAGCTGAGGGATGCTGCAGGTGGACGGTGGAGGTCTCCAACCGGACACGGTTTTCGGAGGGACCGGAAGCGGCCCGGCGCAGAGTCAGAGATGTCACCAAACGGAAAGCGGAGAGTCTGATCCCGGCGGAGGAGAGCATCCAGCGCCCGCTGTGAGTCCCAAACGCACATCCCCATCGCAAAACCCCGCAGCTCCATCCCCTTCCCCTCTGCTCCCCCTTGCTGGCTCCTGCCCCCTCCCCCGTGATACCCCCCTCTTCCCCCATGGCTCTTCCCCCCTCTTTTCTCCAAGCTCTCCCCCACACCACCATTGTGGGAGGAAGGAAGTGACTGTGGGTAGGGGAAAGGAGAGGGAGAGAGAGGTGAGGGAGGGATTGGGGAGGGGAGGAGGAGAGGGGAAAGAAGAGGGAAAGTGAAGAGAGAGTGCTCGGGATGAGGGGAAATGAGCTGCGCCTGTGCCGTTGGGGGCTATGGGAGAGTGGTGGAATATTGTGTTGGGGGACCAAGCCTCCTGCGTGACAGGGACCCAATGGGTCCCACTTAGTCTAGTAATTAACCTAAATTTAAACCAGTTGAACAGGCAAGGGATAGAAGAATACAGTGGACAGCACAGTTTTAGTTTAGTTTATTGTCACATTACTAAGATACAGTGAAAAGCTTTTGTTGCATGCTATCCAGTCAGCCGAAAAAACACACATGTGATTACAAGCCCTGTAGAGTTGTTGCCTTATAGTGCCAGAGACCCGGGTTTGATCCTGACTTCTGTCAGTAGGGAGTTTGATGCTGTCAGTAGAGAGTTTGCACGTTTCACCCTGTGACTGTATGGGTTTTCTCTGGGTGCTCCGGTTTCCTCCCAGATGTACAGGTTTGTAGGTTAATTGGCATGGTAAAATTGTAAAGATTCCCCCTAGTGATAGTGTTAGTGCACGGGGTGATCGCTGGTCAGCTTGGACTAGGTGAGTTGAAGGGCGTGATTCCTCGCTGTATCTCTAAAGTCTAAAGATACCTTCTTGGTGCCGGAAAATGGGATTTGCGAAGTTGGGCAAAATGCTGAGGTGGCTGAAGGGCCGGCCTGTTTCTATGCTCTATGACTCTCTGCCCCTGTTGTTCATTTTGTATGATAACCGTTCATTTTGTCCTTTTGCACAATGTTGCTTACAGTCCATTAAACTGCCCACTTTGACAGTGCCTCGCTCATTTTAAACCCCGGAAGCCAAATTCTTCAACTGACTCCCAGATCCCAACAAGTAGCCAAATGGCCTGCAGAAGTACTATATTTATCATTACATTGAGAACTGTCTGCCCACCTCAGGCAAGATTGCGGCAAAACCCAGGCTCTTGCCATCAAAACTGTTCCCAAATGTGGTTATTTGACAGGTCAACCCGGAGAAGTCATACAAAAACATGTTGGTCTGTTATTTAAAGAGGAATGAGCTGTCTGATTTGCAAAAGAAAAAATCTTTATAGGACTGAAACATAGAAAATTGATAGGGCAATGGTTATTACAGATTAAAATGGCATGAATATAATTTTATGTTGACAGCAAAGAGCACAAGCAGTTACCAAAGTTACCCTTTCGTGTTGAGTGAAAAGTCAATGATTCAATGATACTTTAATTTCACATCCCAGGTACAGTGAAATTCTTTGATTTTGGATACAATACACAAAGTACGCATAGAGTCGCCATGTATTTGGCGTCAACAAAGTTACGAAAGTAGTCAGAGCACCGATGATCCCCCTTTGTTCTCGGGGTCGTCCCCTCCCCTCCCCACTATGTCCATGCTGACCATTCAGTACAACACTAATCTGATTTCTGATGGCGCCAAATCTGGCGACTCTATATACTGTCTCAGCGTCCTACTGCTGTACACTTGTAATGTAAATGAGATGCTTATCTAAGATGTATCTAAATATTTATGTATAGTGATACTTGTACTGAAATGTATACAAAAATGAATTTCACTGTACCTCAGTACATGACAAATAAAGAACCATTATAATCATTGGTTCATCTCTTTACCTATTGTGCTTGCGTTTGACGATTGTATTTATGCATGGTTTATCTGATTTGTTTGCATGGCATGCAAAACAAAGTTTTTCACTGTACCTCAGTACACGTGACAATAATAAGCCTAAACCAAAATCTAATTTTGTATACATTCATCAGGTGTCCCCTCAGCCTCCTCGGATCCAATGGATATGATCTCAGGCTATCCATCTCTCCTCAGATTCCCTCCCAGGCAACATCGCAGTGAATCTGCTCTGCACCCTCTCCAGTGGTTCATTCAGTTCACGGGGAAGCTGCTGAATGCATGAAGATCCCAGGCCCTCCGACGACAGATGAGGCTTTACACTGATTCACCGAGTCACGATCCATCACGGGTCCAAGAAGCTTTTGACTGAAGTCATTTGACGCACATATTACAAGTTCCTAGAATAATGGTCCTCTAACCTATCCCCGACGACTCAGCAGGTTACAAGGAGGAAGGAGTAAAGGAAGAATAAGTAAACCTTGTTGTACAAGTGCACCACTGACTTTACAGGCCTAGATCCTGCCACCCCCCCAAGGCCATGACCTTTATTGGTCCGACAAAACGGATAATCCAGCAAGGCTCTGGAACCAAGGGTGCTGGAAAATCAGTGTTGTACATTGTTGCAGCTACATCTGGCGCATCAGGTGCAATTTTGACCCCAGTAATGAGGTAAGGATATAGACACAAGGAAGTGCAGATGCTGATTTACATAAGAAGACACAAAGTGCTGGAGTAACTCAGCGGGTCAGGCAGCATCTCAGGAGGACATAACTAAGTGACGTTTCGGATCTGGATCTTTCTTCAGAGCAAATATTTCAGGATATACTTGACTTGGAGTCAAGTGCAGGGAAGAGTTTTAGAGATATCGTGAAAACAGGCTCTTCAGCCCATTGAGTCCGTGCACGTACACGTACACTAACACTTTCCTACACACTAGGGACAAGCACCCAGAGAAAACCCACATGGTCACGGGGAGAAAGTACAAACTCCATAAAGACAGCACCCCTAATCAGTATCGAATCAGGGTCTCTGGTGCTGTAAGGCAGCAACTCTGCCACTGTGCCACTATGCCATGAGATTCACTAGATTAATTATTGGTATATGGGAGACTCCTTATGACGAAGGTATCAGTATTGGATTATTATTGTCACATTACAGTGCTATCCAGGAAGATCACAACATACCATACCAGATATACATACCATGAATGAATGAATACATTTATTGGCCAAGTATTCACATACAAGGAATTTGCCTTGGTGCTCTGCCAGCAAGTGACAACATGACATACAGTGACAGTTAGAAATGACACATAAAACATTAAACATTAATAATAAAAAATTATCGATTAAACATGTGAATTAAATAAAATACCAGAGCAAAAGGAAGCTACAGATTTTTGGTTATTGAGTAGAGCTCCTACTCTTGGAAAAAAACTGTTTTTATGTCTGGCTGTGTCAGCTTGACAGTCCGGAGTCACCTTCCTGAGTGAAGTGATTCAAAGAGTTTGTGGCCAGGGTGAGAGGGGTCAGAGATGATCTTACCCGCTTGATTCCTGGCCCTTGCAGTGTACAGTTCGTCAATGGAGGGAAGGTTGCAGCCAATAGCCTTCTCAGCTGATCAGACGATTCGCTGCAGCCTCTGGATGTCGTGCTTGGTGGCTGAGCCAAACCAGACCATGATGGAGAATGTGAGGACAGACTTTACGATGGCCGTGTAGAATTGGACCATCATTGCCTGTGGCAGATTGTGCTTCCTCAGCTGCCATAAGAAGTACATCCTCTGTTGAGCCTTTTTGACTGTGGAGTTGATGGTGGCCCCCCATTTAAGGTCCTTGGAGATGATGGTTCCTAGGAATGTAAAAGACTACACAGATGTGACTGTGGAGTCGTTGATGGTGAGTGGGGTGAGAGGAGGGGGAGCTCTCCTAAAGTCTACTATCAATTCCACTGTCTTAAGACCATTGAGCTCCAGGCTGTTATGATGGCACCAGGACGCCATCTGTGTCACTTCCTGTCTGTAGGCAGATTCATCCCCATCCTGGATCAGTCCAATCAGGGTTGTGTTGTCCGCAAACTTGAGAAGCTTGACAGAGGAGTCTGTGGAGGTGCAGTCATTGCTGTAGAGAGAGTAGAGGAGAGGGGAGAGTACGCAGCCTTGCGGTGCTTCTATGCTGAGGGTCTGCGGGTCCGAGATGTGCTTTCCCAGCCTTCCATGCTGCTTCCTGTCTGTCAGGAAGTTGGTGATTCACCGACAGAGGGGTTCAGGAACATACATGGTAGGTCAAAAAGAGAATTAGTGCAGAAAATAATGTTACAGCTGCAGAGAAAGTGAAGATGAAATTATTTTTATTTATTTATTTGTTTATTTGTTCCGAACAAGTCAAGACATAAATAGGAATAAATTATTATTGGTATATTATTATAAGATTCAATGAGGTCCCCCCTCAAATTTCTGAAGAACACTTGAAGTAGCATTTATAAAGACCAGCTTTAGTTTTTATGTTAATTAAACTAATTGATGAACATAGATTCATAAATTGATAAACATAAATTAAAACATAATAATAAAGAACAAATGCCCTCAAATTGAGGGTTACAGTTGAAAACAGAAAGGTACTGAGCAGAAGAAGAGGGGCGCCATAGTGGCGCAGTGGTAGAGTTGGTGCCTTAAAGTGCCAGAGACCCGGGTTCCATCCTGATTACGGGCGCAGTCTGTATGGGGTTTGTACGTTCTCCCTGGTCCACGTGCGTTTCCTGCGGATGCTCTGGTTTCCTCCCACACATCAAAGACGTGGGGGTTTGTAGGTTAAAGGATTTTTCTAAATTGAAAATTGTGTAGGATAGTGCTAATGTACAGGGTGATCATTGGTCGGCGCAGGCCCGGAGGGCCGAAGGGCCTGTTTCCACGTTGTATCTCTAAAGTCTAACGTAAAGAGCTGGGAATGTTCCTTTTCCTTGCTTTCTTGGATAGCACAACACTGAATTGGTTTATTTTGCCCAAATGCAAATATAAGAACAGATTGCAGCTTCAGGCAATTGAGATAAACAGAGTTGTCTCATTGATTTGACAGCAGTGTTTGCATAAGACTAAGAGCAAATGTTCTGAGGCAAAAAGTGCCTGCTCACATACTTGTCATGACCCACACTGCCCTTCACCAAAATGTAGAAACAACCTCCATCCTAGTCATTTAACCAGTTTTACAATTCTCCACATCGTACTCTTGAGATCACATCGTCCCCAGCCAACAAGTCGCCAACAGGCACCAACCTGCCTGAGGTCATATGCTGCCGGCTCTGATTTGTCGTGGCCTTTTCTCGCCTCCAGTTAATTCCCCCCACTCCCTGCTTGCAGTCTGTAGATGGCTCCTGACATGAAAAGTTTCCCATCCTGTTTAGTTCAGTTTAGTTTGGAGATGCAGCATGGAAATAGGTCTTTCGACCCTCTGAGTCTGCACCGACCAGCAATCACCCTGTATACTAGTTCTACCCACACACTAGGGACAATTTACAGAAGCCAATTAACCTACAAACCTGCACGTCTTTGGAATGTGGGGGGAAACCGGAGCACACAGCCAAAACCCACACGGACACAGAGAGAACGTACAAACTGAACCTGGGTCTCTGGCGCTGTAAGTCAGCAACTCTACCTCTGCACCACTGTGCTGTCCTTTTTCTCCAGAGATACTGCCTGACCCATTGAGTTACTCCAGCACTTTGTGTCTATCTCTGTCCTTCACAGATCCCGATTCTACAGGTGATGGGGGATGTGCAATCATTCACACAGCGAGATTCTACGACCTGTAATGTGTTACAGGAACGGGCCCTTCAGCCCGCAATGTCCATGTCGAACATAATGCCAAATAAAATGATCTCATAATCCTGTACACAGTCCATATCCCTCTATTCCCTGCACTTCCATGTGCCTACCTAAAAGCATCTTAAATGCCACTATCGTATTTGTCTCCACCACCACCCCAGGCAATGTATTCCAGGCGCCACCACTCTGTGTAAAAAACATGCCCGGCACATCTATGTTCAACTTTCCCCCTCTCATCTTACAGCTATGCCCTCTAGTGTTGGACATTTCCACCCTTGGAGAAAAGTTCTGAGTGTCTACCCTATCTATGCCTCTCATAATTTTATATATTTCTAACAAGTCTCCCCTCATCCTCCGACGATCAAGAGAAATGGTATCTGATGTGAGAGAACTAGATAAATGTCTGTAAAGTAGATATCTGATGAGTATGGCTCTTGTAAAGAGACCGCACAGGAATAAATGGCTGAATGGCCTTGTGGTGTCTTGTGAAACTCCATGATGCTGAATCACTCATCATTGAACTATAAACATTGAGTAGGAAGGAGTCTGTCATTGGGCTCCTTGACAATTGCGAATTGTAATTTGTCCCTAGTGTGTAGGGTTGTGCTAGTGTACGGGGTGATTGCTGCTCAGCATGGACTTGGTGGGCCAAAGGGCCTGTTTCTACACTGTATCTCAAGTCAAGTCAAGTCAAGTTTATTTGTCACATACACATACGAGATGTGCAGTGAAATGAAAGTGGCAATGCTCTAAACTAAACTAAACTAAACTAAAATAAACTAAAATATGTTATAGGAACAAAATTAGGCCTTTCGGCCTATCAAGTCTACTCAGCCATTCAATCATGGCTGATCTATCTTTCCCCCTCAACCCCATTCTCCTGCCTTCTCCTCATAACTCCTGATGCCCGTACTAATCAAGAACCTGTCAATCTCCGCTGTCAATAATACCAGGATAAGTGCTCAACCAAGCAAACCAAGCCCAATACCAAAGTAGTATCTAAGCCACCTATACTTGCTTATGATATAGGGCCATAAATAACTTCATATTCAGTAATAAGATATCTACATGTTAACAAACACACAAGCTAAATATTTAACCAAGTAACCCAAACCCAGTGCCATATGAGAATCTAAAATGACTTTACACAGTTAAGCTTTGGGACAAAAATACTTGGCATGTAGTTTTGCCAGTGATTTACCCTTTACCAATGATGGCAATATATCATTGGGGTTATCAAGTAATCAAGAATCAACTGCCCTGACCTCAGGGCCAACTCTCCCCCCCTGTTGGCAACAATTAGAAAGGGGCGGTCACATTTGCTTCTGCAGTTAATGCTATGCTGATGACAAAAGTTCGCTTGTGAGCAAGCCACAACTGCCTGATGGACTCAACAAACAAAATCTAACTGAGATTTCCAAGGACATGTTGGAAATCTACAACATAGAACAGAGAAAAGTTCAGATACAAAATGCTGGAGTGACTCAGAGGGTCAGGCAGCAACTCTGGAGAAAAGGAATAGGTGATGTTTCAGGTCGGAACCCTTCTTCACACTGTACCTCTCTGCAGATTTGAGTCTGAAGAAGAGTTTCGACCCAAAATGTCACCTTTTCCTTTTCTACAGAGATGCTGCCTGAACCTCTGAGTTACTCCAGCATTTTATGTCTATCTTTGGTACAAACTAACACTTACTGTTCCTTCCTACACATAGAACAGTACAGCAGAAGAATAGGCCCTTCATTCCACAATGTCTGTCCCGAACATGATGCCACTAATCTTCTCTGTCTCAATGTGATCCATATCCCTCCATTCAATGTGCCTAATTAAAAGCCTCATAAATGCTACTATTGTAAGCCTCCAAGTGTGTTCCGGGCACTCACCACCCTCTGTATAAAAAAACCTTGCCCTGTATATTTCCTTTAAACTCTACCCATCTCACCTTAAAGTTAAGGTGACATTTCATGGAAACACAGAAAATAGGAGCAGGAGGAGGCCATTCGTCCCTTTGAGCCAGCACCACCATTCATTGCCAATCAGTATGCCTTCTCCCCATACCTCTTGATTCCATTAGCCCCAAGAGCTCCATCAAACTCTCTTTTAAATGCATCCAGTGAATTGGCCTCCACAGCTTTCCGTGACAGAGAATTCCACAAATTCACAACTCTCTGGGTGAAAAGGTTTTTTCTCATCTCAGTTTTAAATGGCCTCCCCTTTATTCTTAAACTGTGGCCCCTGGTTCTGGACTCGCCCAACATTGGAAACATCTTTCCTGCATCAACCTTGTCCAGTCCCTTTATAATTTTATATGTTTCTATAAGATTCCCCCTCATCCTTCTAAATTCCAGTGAATACAAGCCCAGTCTTTCCAATCTTTCCTCATATGACAGTCCCGCCATCCTGGGGATTAACCTTGTGAACCTACGCTGCACTGCCTCAATAGCAAGGATGTCCTTCCTCAAATTAGGAGACCAAAATTGCACACAATACTCCAGGTGTGGTGACTGTACAACTGCAGAAGGACCTCTTTACTCCTATACTCAAATCCTCTCGTAATGAAGGCCAACATGCCATTAACTTTCTTCACTGCCTGCTGTATCTACATGTTTACTTTCAGTACCTGCATGTTTACTTTCCACCCAGGGGAAAAAGGTTCAGACTGCCTACCCTATCTGTCCCCCTCATAATTTTCTATACTTTTATCAGGTCTCCCCCTCAATCCTGTTAGCGAATGAACCTTCTGTGCAAACATTCTCGTTGGCCTACTCCACTCTCTAACCCTCCTCAGAATAACACATATAAAGGTTCAATGGTGCTTTATTGTCACATTAGCAAAGTGTAAAGGCACAGTGAAATTATTTTCTTACAAATAGTGTAGTTGAGTATCGCCATACCATCCCCGATTATCAATTGTACGGAAATAGCCTAAAGGGCCTGTCCTACGGGCATGTGACTCCATGCGGCAAGCGCGACCTAACGTGGTCGCTTGAGCCATACGGCCTCGCGGGGCCGGTCCCACTTCGATCGCCGGAGCCGTATGGAATTGTGTGGACCTGTTCCCGACATCGCACGGGGCACCGAAAAACTGACCGTGTTCAAAAATTCCGCACGCCAACGGCCTGCCAGCCCGCAGCCGCCTCGACATCATACGCACCGCCTCGACGCTGTACGTCACTCGCGAACTTCCCGCGGACTTCGCTCGAACTTCATGTCACTCACTCGAACTCCGCGCGGCCCCCGCTTCTGGTTTGGTCTCGCTTGACGCATGCAGTCGCATGCTCGTGGGACAGGCCCTTTAGGTCGCGCATGCAATAGGCGCATGCATTGCCGCCATTTTCCAAGTCCAGTCCACGCTCCAGTTGTTAAGAGTGATTCAGGCAAGCCCCAGGCTTCTGCGGGCCTCCAGCCATCGCCTTCCTCGATCGACCAGCAACCAACGCCCCTTTCCTCGCATGTCCATCTTTGTTCCCCGGAGTAGCCTCCCGCAGCCAACCTCGCGGAAGGCCAGACCCTGTTTCCCTCTCCCCATCTACCTGCCTCGCTCCTCTCCCGTCACGTCCGTCGTTGTCACTGGCTCCATTTTGTCTCTCTGGCCTTCATGGACGAGCAGTGGTGGCTCGGTGACCTCCACTCCCAGGCTGCTGTCGGTCAGTCCACCCAGCATGGGCCGGCTCGGCAGCTCCCCCTGCAGGCCACGAACCGTCGGGTGTTGCGTTCAGTCTTGGGGAAAGATACACATTGGAAACTTAATTTCCTCAGGCAAAATTAACCTGAAGGTGGATATAGTTTAAGATATATGGAGATGGGTCACTCACTCTACGATACACTGACCTACTCTTACAGCATCACTATTAATGAGGAACATTCTTTATACATAACACTGCTAATGTAGAAAGCAGAGCAGATAATTTGTATGCAGCAACTGTCCACTATAAAATCAATCTACCACTGACTTGATAATCTCTCTTAATAGTGACAGTTAAGTGACAAATATTGGCCAGTGTTCTGGGGTTAATTGGAGACACATTAGACTGCAGACACTGTTGAGGAAAATGAACAGACGACGTTTTGGGTCAGGACGTCATACTGACACATTACTGTGGTAGCGAGTCGGGGAGAAAACATGGTCAAAGAGCAGCAGGAATCACAGAGGGGGAGCAGTGAGAGAGGGTCTCTGAGATACTGTCAGATAGAGCAGGAATCCAGTGTCCCTCTATATCCCTCAAGTGGATCTTGTGCCTGCAAAAGGGATTAACTAACCGTACAAAACCCAAAGCAGGCACCTCAAGGCCCCGGAAAGACACCACTGACTCCGTCTTTGCAAAATTCTCCAAATCCACTGGAAGCGTAGCACCTTTTACACTAACATCTTTTAGGTTCAAGTCTAAATTTATTATTGTCATGTGTACCGAGGTACAGTGAAAAGCTTTGTTGCATGCTATCCAATCAGATCAGATAATACTGTACATAAATGCAATCAAGTCAAACTCAGGTACAAGTTGGGGTCAGCACAGCGGCGTAGATGGTTGAGCCACTGCCTCACAGCATCAGTGATCTGGATTCAATCCTGACCTCGGGTGCTCACTGTGCGGAGTTTGCACATTCTCCTTGTGACCGCGTGGGTTTCCTCCATGTGCTTCTGTTTCCTCCCACATCCTATAGGCAGGCAGGTTTGTAGGTTAATTGGCCCTCTGTAAATTCCCCCTAGTGCGTAGGGAGTGGAAGAGAAATTGGGATAACATAGAACTAATATGAAAGATTGTTGGATGATGGGCCGAAGGGCAAGTTTCCATATTGAATCCTTCAATCAATCAATCCTGTGGTCATAAACTGTTTGTCTTTAGTAGGATCAAAGACAAATAGTACAAAATACATGGAATCGGAAATTGTAATTGATAGCAATGCAAGTAATATTATAATTCCACTCAAAACTATGTATGAGTATAAGGATAATTCACGACAATAAAATGCTTATTAACATTGGGTGATTTCAGATATGTTAAAAGTTGATTAAAAAATCTGGTCAGCATGAGTGCGTTTCAGTGCTGTATGACTCTATGACTCTAAAGTGTCAGGTATAACAAGAGGTTGCAAGTCTAATCCATCAGTGACACCTAAATCACCAGGGAGTAGCTTAGATAATTCATTCACAACTAATGTCTTCATTTACCAGAGAAACATTGTAATCACACACCAGTAATGGGAACGTGTGATAAAGTGGATGTGTAGAAGTTTAAAGGTTCAATGGTGCTTTATTTGTCACATGTAGAACTGCACAGTGAAATAGATTTTTTATATATTACGCAGAGATAGTCCACTGAGCCCACATACAAGAGACGCCATGTTTTGGCACCATTTTCAAAGTCCAGACTGCGCTTCAGTTCTTATGAGCAGTGCCCGATCCAAGCAAGCCCCAGGCTGCTGCGGGCCTCCAGCTGTCGCCTTCCTTGGTAGCGACATCCCCTTCCTCCCTCATCCCGTAGCCGACCTTGAGGGCGCAGGAGGCCAGACCCCGGTTTCTTCTCCTACCGGCCTCGCTCCTTGCGCGTCATGCCCGTCCTCGCTAGCGCTGCTCCCTCCCTCCCTCCTCCCTGTCATTGGTCAGCGGGAGACGAGCAGGGGCCAGCTCAGTGTCTCCCCCTGCAGGCCGCGTCCACCAGGTCCTCTGAGCAGGGGCGATGCAAGCTAAGGATGACAGGCATCAACTCGCTGAAGGGCCCCAGTTTTTATGACATTCAATAGTTCAATGGCACCATTACCATATAACCATATAACCATATAACAATTACAGCACGGAAACAGGCCATCTCGGCCCTACAAGTCCGTGCCGAACAATTTTTTTTCCTTTAGTCCTACCTGCCTGCACTCATACCATAACCCTCCATTCCCTTCTCATCCATATGCCTATCCAATTTATTTTTAAATGATACCAATGAACCTGCCTCCACCACTTCCACTGGAAGCTCATTCCACACCACTACCACTCTCTGAGTAAAGAAGTTCCCCCTCATATTACCCCTAAACTTCTGTCCCTTAATTCTGAAGTCATGTCCTCTTGTTTGAAACAAGACAAACAAATGCTCTTCCTTTAAATTCCAACTGAATGTAAATCTCACTGTCGCCATGGTGAAATTTGAACTTGGGACTCGGGATTTTTCAATGAGACCTCTGAAGTGCAAGTCTATTATCTCAATGGGTGTGCTACAGAGTATCTTTTCAGCACTTTTCTTCCCTCGTGGAATGAGTTTTTTTAGTTTAGTTTAGAGCTATAGCCTGCAAACAAGCCCTTCGGCCCACTGAGTCCAGGCTGACTATTGACCACCTGTTTAGTTAGTTTAGTTACATTTATTGTCACGTGTACCAAGGTACATAGAAAATCTTTTTGTTGCGTGCTAACTAGTCAATAGAAAGATGCTCCACAGTGTACAGATACAGGATAAAGGGAATAACATGTAGTAAAGTCAGTAAAGACCGATTAATAGTCTGAGGGTCTCCTGTGAGGTAAATATTATTCTTGTTGCAACTGCTTCCTCTAGCAGCCTATTCTGTATACCCACCACCCTCTGTGTGAAGATGATGCCCCTCAGGTTCCAATTAAATCTTTCCCCTCTCACCTTAATCCTATGTCCTTTTGTTCTTAATTCTCCTTCTCTGTGTAAACGACTGTGCATCCATTCTATCTATTCCCCTCGTGATAAAAGCATTGATGAAAGCAATTCTCAGGACCGCTCTCTAGTTGGTGATAGGATAGTTCAGTTGCCTGACACAGCTGGGAGGAAACCGTCCCTGAATTTGGAGCTGTGTGTTTGCACACTTCCGTACCTCTTGTTTGAGGTATCTCTTAGAAGAAGGGAGAAGAGGGAGTGAGAGGTTAAGCCTGGTGGCCTGGCTGAGGCAGCGTGAAGTGCAGTTTCACTGTGCAAGGGTCCATGGGATGTAATCTTACGTACATTGGGGAGTCTTCTTCTTTGAGTCCGTTGCAATCTCAGATGTCGTTCTTCCAGTATCTGGCGCAGGTCACAGCTGGTCCGGTCGGTTCAGCCAGGTCCTGGGGGCTGCACTGGGGGGCGTCGTCACACTACAGTAGGTGGGACATTGTCTGCATGTGTGTCTTCTGCCTGGTAGTTCCATGCTTTCATAAGTGCTTTGCACCTCCCCAGCTCCACTCGTAATCTGTTGAGGGTCTTCCAGGTTGGCCATGGGAGGTCGTGCCCGCTGGCGAGGCATTCAGTCAGAGTGATTCCTCTCACCATCCAGTCGTGGGGAGTGTCCGTCTATGACAGCGGTTCTTAACCTGGTGGTCGTGCCCCCTATGGGGACATTTGGGGCTTTGCCAGGGTCATGAACGGGACACAAATAACATTTCAATTTGATGAGCCCATGTTTAGGAACCTAACAAAGGTACATACCACATACAGTATTTTGTTCACGTATGCGCGTACTGGTGCCCAAAAGGTTTAGAACCCCTGGTCTATGACAATAAACTAACCTGAATCAGAATCATCTCGATTGACTCTACATTCTTTCACTACAGCTCTGCTTATTGCTACTTCCAAATATTTACTCTGTTCGCTTTTCAAAACCACTTTAACTTGAACATACAATGAATATTGACAGTTTCTCTGCCCAAGAGGAATGGACCGCGAGCATGTTCGTACAGAGAATTGCTCTTCATTTATGATTAATGCTCAAAGCTTTGCCAGCCATCCTGGCCAGACATTGATTTTTCCTTCATCCTTCCCTTTAATTGCACAAACACAAAGGTTATGCACATTATTTCCCAATGTTTGCAACCAGATGAGGAAGTTCAATTTCTAAGCAACAATCCGGTGTTAATTAGAGCAAGAGTAAAGGATACTGTTTACAGTAGCAAGCAATAAAGTGCGGTCTCCGATTTCCATTCAGTTTCGCTGGAACTCCTTGGTCAAATGTGCCTATTGATTCACGGGCCATGTTCCTTGATTTCAAGCAACAATGCAAATCGAAAGTCATATAGCTCTTCCAGTCTGTACACCACCAAGCCTTTTATTGATAAGAATCTCATTAAATCTCAAATTTAAAATAAATCCAATATCAATTGCCAATAGGGGAAGAAAACTGGGGGGGGGGCACAGTAGCACAGCGGTAGTATTGCTGGCTAACAGCTACTACCTGATCCTGACTACAGGTGCTGCCTGTACACAATTTGTCTGTTCTCCCTGTGACTGCATGGGTTTTCTCTGGGTGCACCGGTTTCCTCCTACACTCCAAAGACATACAGAATAGTAGGTTAATTTGCTTCGGTAAGTTGAATAATTGTTCATAGTGTGTAGGATTGTGCTAGTGTATGGGGTAATCATTGTTCGGCGTGAACTCGGTGGGTCGAGGGCCTGTTTCCGCGCTGCATCTCTAATGTCTAAAGTCTATAAAAACTCTACACATTGTCCACCCTATATTTGTCGGTGTTTCGCCCACAGTCCGCAAGGGCTGGTTCTAATTTCTGAATTATGCCCTTTGATCCAGATTCCCTTCAATCGCCCTTAATATCTTGATAACCTCCATCCAAAGCATAAAGCAATTGAATGATAACCACCATTTCTCAAAGGTTCAGGGAGTGAGTGATTCCTAACTGTCTAAGGAATGCACCCTTCTTCAGATGACCTGAAACATAACCTATCCATTTCCTCAGAGATGCTGGCTGACCGGCTGAGTTACTCCAGCATTTTGTGTCTACCTCATCTAAATCTGTCCCAAAGATAGACGCAAAGTGCTGCAGTAACTCAACGGCTCAGGCAGCATCTGTGGAGAAACAGGATAGGGACCCTACTTCAGACTGGAAGTAGAGGGGAGGGAACTGGAGGTAAGAAAATGGGTATATACCAGTAGATTCTTTCTACAGTAAACCAGTCCCATTTGGAAGTGACTAGTGATGTTGCTTGAAGCAATCTCCTCTCCAGGCAGTGCATGCAGCGATGATCAGCTGTTAATCACATCTTTCCTCGCCTCTCCTTGGTGTTTTGCCAATTCTGTAAAGTTGACTGTTCTCTGCCCTTCCCATTATCAGCATCTCTAATGGAAACCCCTGATATAGAAATGTCAGGTGTAAACGCATCCTGCTTCTAGAGGTGGTGCTGTAACACTTCAATTACCGCCTTCCTGAACGTCAGTCTATACTGCAGAAAATCCCCAGGCAAACCTCCTGTAATTGCTTCAAAACCTTCTATTTCAAGAAATAAAACCATGAGGTAAACATGTGGAGAATCTGTGACTTTCAACCGAGAATCTTCCAGATCTGTTTTGACTGCAGCGTAATATTTATTAAGCAAGATAATTATACTTCCACTTCCAGACAATTATTTATTGTCTCGCACAGTTAAATATTCCTTGCTAGTAGCACCTTCTGGAGAGAATGAAGCATCTGCTGTGTTGATTACAATTTAATCAAGCTTAACTACCACCTGGGCGTAGAAAGTTAAAACTCTGTTTGTGTATGCAGGCTGTCCTTGGGTAATGAACCTGGTCTTTTTTACAGATGTCCATAAGTCGATATTCATAAGTTCATAAGTTATAGGAGCAGAATTAGGCCGTTCAGCCCATCTAGTCAACAGTGCCATGCAATCATGGCTGATCAATCTTTCCTTCTGAACCCCATTCTCCTGCCTTCTCCCCATAACCCCTGACACCCAGACTAATCATGAACCTATCAATCTTCACCTTAAAAATATCATTGACTTGGCCTCCATGGCAATCTTGTCTGTGGCAAAGAATTCCACTGATTTACCATCTGCTGACTAAATAAATTCCTCCTCATCTCAATAGACAATAGGCAATAGGTGCAGGAATAGGCCATTCGGCCCTTCAAATGTGATCACATTAAATGGCCATGATCACCTTTGCAAAGATATGTCCGTTTATTCTGAGGCTATACCCTCTGGCCCTAGATTCTCCCACTAGTGGAGACATCCTCTCCATATATTGTCCGTCAGAAAATACACAAAATTACTCAATTTTGCAACCATACCTCCACAGTATTACAATGAAGAGGGTCAATTAACATGAACTATTTATTTATTGTTTTCTCGTATATAAATTTGTGAGAGGCATAGATAAGGGAGACAGTCAGAACCTTTTTCCCAGGATGGAAAAAATCAAATACGAGAGGGCATAGCTTTAAGATGAGAGGGACAAAGTTTCAAGGAGATGTGCTGGGTATGTTTTTTACACAAAGGGTAAGGAGTGCCTGCAACGTGTTGCTGGTGGTGGTGTGTTGGTTCCAGCTGTGTCTATGTTGTGGTGTTGTTGGGTGCTAGTCCTGGTGTGTATTTGTGCTGTGGGGGTGACTACTGAGTGTGTTTGCAAGTTCTGTGGGTGTTGGTTGGGGCTGGGTCAGAGGGAGCAGGTTGGAGCTGGGGGCTGGCAGGGTGGCAGAAGGGTGTCTGATCATGGCGATGTTGAGCAGTCTTCAGGCTGCCTTGGGGTGGCCCATCCAACACCAAAGCATGTCTGACAGTCGACTAAGCTGTGATTTGCAGGTTAGGCAGAATCGGATGAACAACTCACTGTGTAAACTAACCTGTGACACAAAGTGCTGGAGTTACTCAGCAGGTCAAGCGACATCCCTGGGGAATGCGGATAGATTGGTGGCAATTCTGTGTGGGATCCTTTTTTGGACATTGTCATCTGCCAACCTCCACTTATGGTCTGAAGAAGTGTTGTTTAGTATAGTTTATTGCCACGTGTACCGAGGTACAGTGAAAAGCTTTTTTATTGTGTGCTATCCAGTCAGTGGAAAAACTATACATGATTACATTCGAGCCGGCCTCAGTGGACAGATGAAGGATAAATAAGATACAGATACAAGAAGAAGTGTTCCAACCTAAAACATTACCTATCCATGATCTCCAGAGATACTTCCTGACCCACTGAATTACTCCAGTGCTTTGCATCTTTTTTGTAAACCAGCATCTGCAGTTCCTTGTGTCAAGCATACTGAATAAAATCCTTCTTACGTTTTTACGCTCTAACTAGCAATGCTGCAGGTGCATTGAGGTTAGGCTAAAGTAAAGCAGATGCTAAAGTATAGCACATGTGAGCAAAAAAATAGACACAAAGTGCTGGAGTAACTCAGCGGGTCAGGCAGCATCTCTGGAAAATGTGGATGTGATGTTTTACAGGTCAGGACGCTTCTTCACATGGATCCCCAACCCTGAAACTTCATCTGTCCATGTTCTCCAGAGATGCTGCCTGACCCACAGTTACTCCAGAATTTGTGTCTTTTTTTGTGAACCTGCATCTGCAGTTCCTGGTGTCTCTAAATTAAATTGAGCATGCTGTCGTTAGTCATGCTTCAAGCTAAGCACTAATACCTGCCCCTCTGCTGAAGCAGTCTGGCTAAAATCAGAAACAACCATAGAGCATAGACCACTACTGCACAGGAATCGGGCAATTCGCATCAGAAAATGTCTGTGCCGAACATGATGCCGTTAAACTGATCTCATCCGCCAGTACATGATCCATATCCCTCTCTTCCCTGCACTTCCACGTGCCTATCTAAAAGCTTCATAAACGCCATTATCGTATCTGCCTCCACCGCCACCACAGGCAATGCGTTCCCGGCCCCCGCCATTCTCTGCGTAAAAACACTTACCCCACACAGCTCCAATTAACACTTTACACCAATATCTTCTAGTGTTGGACATTTTCACCCTTGGAAAAAGGTTCTGACTGTCTACCCTATCTATGCCTCTCAAAATGTTATGTACTTCCATCAAGTGTCCCCTCGACCTCTGATGTTCCAGAGAAAAAAAATCCAAGTCTGTTCAAACTCTCCATGTAACCAATACACCCTAATCCAGGCAGCATTCTGGGAAACCTCCTCTGCATCCTCTCCAAAGCCTCCACATCCTAAGTTCATGTTCCAGAAGCAAAATTAGGCCATTCAGCCCATCCTTCATGTAATGGGGTGACGAGAACTGCATGCATCACTTCAAATGCGGCTGAACCAACGTCCTATGGAGCTGCATCATGACTTCCTGAAAATACATGGTAAGAAAATGTGAAAATTATTCTCCTCCATTTCCCTCACCTGAGAGCAAAATTGACAGCCATTGCCATGGCAGTTGTAAAGCCCTTTACGATACGCTGGGATGGTGAAGGCCATTCAAAGTGCATCTTCAATCTGCCCGTGAATGTCAATCTGCCCGTCAAGTTATTATTTGTAACAGGTGCTGACACAAAACCATGACAACTGACATTTTATCGGCCATCCATCAGAGTTACACCCAGACAAAAGAGCCTTTGAATTCTGTCTAAATACACAAACCAGTGTGAGTGTTAGCTGGTTGCTGGCAACTCAGGAAATGAAAGGAGCATCAGCGGGGAAAGCTTAATGAGAGACAAATTGATCGTGGCCACAGAGAGAAGAAAACCACAATTTCCTGCCCATTCGATGCTGAGTTCTAAATGATACACTGCATAAAAAAATGCAGGTTTGATTCTCTACAAAATAAATTATGTCTTTAATTACATTCCAATGCTGATGTTTAATTAAGGACTGAATGCACAAACTAGAAGGAAAGTGCAGGAAAAAGCTGCAAGGTCGGCAGGTCGGGCAATGTTTGTGTGGAGGGGAACCATCATTCCAAGTTATTGATTGAAGGATACAGCATGGAAACAGGCTCCTCAGAAGCAGAGCACTGCAGGTGCTGGTTTATGCCAAAGATAGACACAAAGTGTTGGAGTAACTCATTGGCTCAGGCAGCATCTCTGGAGAAAAAAGGTAAGTGATGTATCGAGTCTGAAGACGGGTCCAGATAATGGGTGGGCCAAGTCTTTGATTATGTTGGCTGCTTTTCCCAGGCAGTGTGAAGTGTAGATGGTGTCAATGGTGGGGAGCCTGGTCTGAGTGATGGACAGGGCTACAACTGCAACTCTGCAGTTTCTTGTGGTCTTGGGCAGAGCTGTGGAAGGACTTGTTCAGGTCTGATAAACCAAATGCTAATTGGGTGGTCACTTTGCAGAGCACTTGTGTTCAGTGGGCAGGATGACCCTAGGTCAGTGAATCACCCTCCCACTCCCACGCTGTACTTTCAGTCTATGCCCTCTTGCACTCTTCCCATGGAGCCCAATGCAAACGCATATAACAGCACCTCACCTTCCTTCCAGGTGTAACGTGAAACAGCGGTGGCACAGTGATAGAGTTGGTGCCTTACTGCGCCAGAAACCCGGGTTCAATCCTGACGACGGGAGCTGCCGGTACAGAGTTTACACATTCTCCCAGTGACCTCAGGGCTTTTCTCAAGGTGCTCCAGTTTCCTCCCACACTCCAAAGACATGCAGGTTTGTAGGTTTTATTGGCTTCGGTACAGAAATTGTAAAAATGGCCCTAGTGTGTAGGGTAGTGTTAGTGTACGGGGTAAAATCGGTGGATCGAAGGGCCTGTTTCTGCACTGTATCTAACTAAATTAAAACTAATCTAACCATGTCCGAAAAGCGTCCGGTGGATAGCACCGAGAAGTAAGGGGGGGGGGGGGGGGGGGGGGGGGGGGGGGGGGGGGGTGGGAAGAGACTTCCCTTGACAAGACCCTCTCTATACATTGAGCTTGTTATTGTCGCGTGTACAAGGTACAGTGGAACTTTTAGTTGCCTGCTATCCCACAGGAAGACTATACAAGGAACATTGAGCTGTCCACAGTTAACAGATACAGGATAAAGGGAATAACATTTAGTGCAAGGTAAAGTCCAGTAAAGTCTGATTCAAGATTCAAGGATCTCCAATGAGGTAGATGGTACCTCCTTGCCTTCGTCTTCCATCCTGACACACCTTGGCGGTCCGTGTTACTACCTGAAGGTGGGGGTTGGCCCCAGTGGAGGTCTCTCTACAAGGGAGTCATCCCCCTATACATTGGGGACCTGGGGTGGAGAGTGTTGCACAGAGGCTCGCCGGGAGCCTTTATTTTCTACGGCGAGGAAGAGACCGTGTGTCAACGCGTATATGGAGCGTGAGAGGTTGCTGCCCCTGTACCAATATATGAAGGGGTTGTTCCTCAAGTTTTGGTTGCATTTTAGTCCCACGATTCTGGTGTTTGGTCACAAGGCAGGGAGTGGGGTGAGTCGGTCGGGGGGGTGGGACCTCCCTGTCGGTTTGCTCCTGGGGCTGGCCGAAATGGCCATTTGCGGGTCCAGGCAGCGGGCGGTCGATGGTCATGCCAGAGTCGGCTGCCTGCCCCTCTTCAAGGCCTACGTCCGTGCTCGTGTGTCCCTGGAGAGGGACTCTGGAGGCCTTCCGTGAATGCTGGTCACCGCGTGGGGTCGAGAGCATTGAAAATAATGACTGCATCATTGTATTACAATGATTGCTTGATGTATTGTAACCTCTGAATGTGTTTTTGATGTGATGTACAATGCATTTTGTGCTGAATAAAGTCCTTGGAAAAGAAAAAAAGAAAAAAAGAGAGAGAGAGAGAGAGTGAGAATGAATCAAGGCTTCGGCCATTCAAACCAATTTTATTCTAAAGAGAACATTCAGTTTCATTGTGAAGAAAGGTCCTGACATCTATCCATTTTCTCCAGAGAATCTGCTTGACTGTAGGAGAAGTTGGACAAACTTGGACTGTTTTTTCTGGAGCGTAGAAGGCTGATTGAGGTATATAACATTATGAGAGACATAGACAGTGTTTACTCTCCTTTTTCCAGCATAAAAACTAGAGGGCGTAGTTTTAAGGTGAGGAAAGTTTTTAAGGGGATGTGCGGGCAAGTTTTTTTTACAAAGAGAGTAATGGGTGCCTGGAACATGCTGCCAGGGAGGTTGGTGTAGACAGATATGATAGTGGCGTTTAAGAGGTGTTTAGACAGACAGAGAATTGAGGGATATAGATCACACGGAGGCAGATGTGCAGCTTGATAGGGATTGTGGTTAGCATAGACATTGTGGGCCGAAGGACCTATTACTGTGCAGTGCTGTTCTATGTGCTATTTATAGCTTCAGGAGAGTAATATAAATATTCAGACTCATCTTTAGCAGGAGAAATCATTGAATTCCCCAGCAGGATGTTTGCCCAAGTTCCCAGCAGATCAATGAAAGTATTGAAACTAAAATGCTGGAACTATGTTGTTGAGCATTTGTGAACATAAATTGGACAAAGAAAAAAATCATTGGTATCTTTCCTTCTTTTGATGTCAGATAGCTGTCAACAATTCAAATATTCATTATGTTCTGTGCATTGGTATAACAGATGATAATTAGTTGAGATAATTAGAGGCTTTTTGCATCAAAATTCAATAACGGCTGTTGAAGTACAACTCTGGTGCAATGAAGAAAAACTGGATATGTTACAATGCAGTTCAATATTTCTATGCCAAACATAAAGAGGTGTTATCAAGAATCACAGGTTCCTGAAGTGAAATTTGCAGCTGCATTTTATTCCCACACTCGTGATCTTTACACACTTTCAAGCTTCTGTACCACCTGCCAGATGGGAACAGGTAGAAGAAGGAATGACCTGAGTGGGACAAGTCTTTAATTGTGCTAGTTTTCATTCCAAGGCAGTGTAAAGTGTAGATGGAGTCAATGGTGAGGAGTTCAGTCTGTGTGATGGACTGGGCTATATCCACGATTCTCTGCAATTTAGAGTCATACAGCGTGGAAACAGGCCCTTTGGCCCAATTTGCCCACACCGACCAACATGTCCCATCTACACTAGTTCCACCTGCCTGCATTTGGCCCATATCCCTCTAAACCTATCCTACCCATGTACCTGTCTAAATGTTTCTTAAATGTTGCGATAAAACCTGCCTCAACTACCCCCGGCAGCTTGTTCCATATACCCACCACCCATTGTGTAAAAAAGTTACCCCCTCATGTTCTTATTAAATCTTCTCTCCGTCTTGAGATTATCCATAACGCTAACTGGCAGAGCTATCTCCTGTCCCCTTTTTGCCTTCCTAGTTTCCTTTTTCGGCTTGTACCTTAATTTCTTCCAGTGTTGGGCACTGTGCCCAAGCCAAGCTGTGATGCAACCAACAGTATGATTTCTGTGGTACATCAACTTTCTAGTTGTTATCTTGTGGATGAAACAATAAACTGAGGTGAGGTCCATTAAAAAAAAACCCACTGGTTTATTTGAAGCTAAAGCAGGAGAGCTCTGCCCAGGGTCTTACTACTTTGCTTCAATTTTATTAACTTCCTACGTGAGGCTAAAAAAGACATAAAGTAGTGGAGTAACTTGTGGGTCAGGTAGCATCTATGAAGGATATGGATAGGTGATGTTTTGGGTTGGGACCCTTCTTCAGACTGATTGCAGGGGATGAGGGGAAGCTGGAAGAGAGGAGAGGCAGGACAGAGTGTGGCAGGCTAAATAGATGGATACAGGTGATGGGGGGGGGGGGTATTGATATACAATACAATACAATACAATACAATACCGTTTATTGTCATTTGAATCTCAAATGAAGTTCAAACAAAATTTGGTTTCTGCAATCATACAACAAGAAAAGAACCAAGACGCACACAAGATAGCAGGTTGTGGACAAAGGTCACAGATGAAAAAGGTGTGAGACAAAAGCTTTGAAGAGTTACGAATTGTGAAGCTAAAGGATGAAATGTAGGTGGAATGGGAAAGGAGTCATTGTGACCTGTGACTCCCATGTGGCCACAGGGAGAACGTACAAACTCCATACAGACAGCAGCTGTAGTCAGGATCCAACCCCGGTCTCTGGCGCTATAAGGCAGCAACTATACCATTGTGCCGCCGCATACTTCCTTAGGTTATGAAATGTGCAATACAAATGTGCAATACTAATGTAAGTCTTCCTTTCAAATGTCGTGAAACATGGTAACAGCTCTAATGAGGAGAAGATTTATTTTGGAATCAGTGATAGGATCCTGCGGACTGGAAACGTCTCTGTGTGAAAACAAAGTTGTTAATATGCTTCATGGCTTGCTAGTGTGAAGCCTGCTCTTAAGGTGAAGCTCCAGTGGAGTGCTGTCCTATTTAACGGAGAGAATTCAAGAATTATTTGTTCTTGTCTTTGGGATGTTGGTGCATTCGAGCATTTAAACTCAAAAGGTCGAAGAGTTTTTTATCTCAAGCCAGAACGTTAATGAAAGGTACAATTTTTGAATGTTACATTTGTACAAGATGGTGTTGGTGTGTCCACGTTTGCCGTATTGTATTCAATTCTGGTCACTCTGCTATAGGAAATATGTTGTTAAGCTTGAAAAAGTGCAGAGAAGATTTACAAGGAAGTTGCCAGGACTTGAGAGCCTGAGCTACAGGGTGGGGTAGGGCCGGCTAGGACTCTATTCCTTGGAGCACAGGAGGATGAGAGGTGGTCTTACAGAAGTGTATCAAATCATGAGAGTATTATGTGTAGATAAGCTGAATACCCAGAGTAGGGGAATCAAGAACCAGAGAGCATAGGTTTAAGGTGGGAGGGGAAAGATTTAATAGGAACCTGATGGATAACATTTTCACACAGGTATATGGAACGATGAGGTCGTTGAGGCAGGTACTATAACAATATTTAAAAAACATTTGGACAGGTACATGGATAGGAAAGCTTTAGAAGGATGTGGCCAATTGCAGGTAGGTGGGATTTTGGTAGATGGGGCACTCTGGTCAGCATGGACAAGTTGGGGTTAGAGGTGAATCGGTACCCAAGCTTCTCAGAGACTGCTTTTTAGTGAAGCTTCATCAACCCCCTGCCCTCAAATGGAACAGGTCTTAGTATTAGAGTCTTGGAGTCATTCAGCATGGAAACAGGAAATGACTCTATGACTCTAATACTAACACCTGTTCCATTTGAGGATAGGAGGCTGATAGAGCTTCACTCAAAAGCACCCTCTGAAAATGATAGTGCAGGCTTGATGAAATACATAACATATCGATCAAAATCTTTGTTTCTCATTCTGGTAAATTCCTAATCCTTATCAATAATTTTACAGAATTCAAATGTACCGTACTAATCATTTTAATTTCCAAGGAATTTGTAATTCGTTATTAGGCAAGTTAATGCCACCTACAGCATTAAATAAACTGAGTCAACAGGTTAGAAACCTGTGTAGGAGCAGGTCTGTATTATTGTGACTCAGTTGAATCGGTCACAACCACAAGAAGCCAGATCCAGCATCAGCGATTAGCAGAAATATTTGGAGGAAATAGCAAGTGGGCAGAACTGTTAGGTGAGAGGGCCAGAGTTTTCACACAGAGAATGGTGGGTGCTTCGAATACGCTGCCAGGGTTAGTGGTGGAGGCAGATATGACAGCGGTAATCACAAGGCTTTTAGATAGGCAAATGAATGTGCAGGGAATGGAGGGATATGGATCACATGCAGGCCAAGATTAGTTTAATTTGGCATCATATGAATGTTGTGAGCTGAAGGGCCGGTTCCCGTGCTGTACTGTTCTATGTTTTATGTATTTCCAATAAATTGCTCAAACATAACTTCTGTTTCACAAACCATGTTGGCTTTGCCTGATTACCATGAGTGTTTCCATAGTAATTTCTACTGACTGCAATCTGTCAGTCCCTGACCTGGTAACTGAGGCTACTCATTCACACACCGTTCATCTTTATTTTCCATTTGCTAACGCTGCAGGATAAATTAAAAGGTCAGGGAGTGGAGGGATGTGATCATGTGCTGGCAGATGGGATTAGTTGAGCTGAGCACCATGTTCAGCATGGACATTATGGGCCAAAGGGCCTGTTCCTGTGCTGCCCTCTTGTATGTTCTATGAAAATGGTGAAAGGAAGTGTTGTGTGGGAGGGATCACCAGGTTCAGGAACAACTTCTTCTCCTCTGGTTATCAGGCATATCAACAGTCTTTCCATAAGCTTGGGTAATGTCCAATTCACCTCTGCCCCATTGAGGAAATTGGACTTTGTCTATGGAACTGATGCACTACAATGCTGAGAACTATATACTGCACTCTGTATCTTCCTCTTTCATACTGTTTGCTTTAGAGATACATTGTGGAAAGAAGCCCTTCGGCCCACCAAGTATGTGCCAACAACAACGACTACACTAGCTCTAACCTACACACTGGGGACAATTTACAGAAGGCAATTAACCTACAAACCTGTACGTCTTTGGGTTGTAGGAGGAAGCCGGAGCACCTGGGGAAAACCTACACAGGTCACAGGGAGAATGTACAAACACCACACACCTAAGACAGCACACTTAGTCAGGATCGAACCCAGGTCTCTGGCGCTGTGAGGCAGCGGCTCTACTGCTGCGCCACTTTGCCGCCCCTGAGGTGTGGAATAGAAGGGCTCGTACATAGACTAGTGTGTGATGGATTAGATTTGGGTGTGTATGTGGCTGTGTGGTAGTGGGGTGTGGAATAGAAGGGTGTAAGAAGGAACTGCAGATGCTGGTTTATACCGAAGATAGATAAAAAATGCTGAAGTAATTCAGCGGGTCAGGCAGCATCACTGAAGAAAAGTGAGTCTGAAGAAGGGTTCCGACCTGAAACACCACCAATTCCTTTTCTCCAGAGATGCTGCTGACCCTCTGAGTTACTGCAGCAGTTTGTGTCTATCTGTGGAATAGATGGGTTTGGATATAGACCAGGGTGGTATTGACATACTTTGTGAGTAACTCAAATGCAATGAGTCATATCATTTGGAATAGTGCACTTGAAGTGCTGGTAAATGCCGCATATCAATAAATGATATACCTTATTCATCAGCCCCTATGAGACACTCAACAAACCTAAAGGACAATTCTAAATGAATTTAGCAACATGACTGTAATTGTTCTGTGTGGAAGAGCTGACCTGGGAATTGAATTGCTGCTTTATTTAACTGTCACCAATGTAGGTAATTTAACGTCTGAAGAACAGTGACTCAGAAATCGAAGCCCACAATATCTGCTATTGATGCACAAATCATGCATTAAACAGTTTTGTGCATGTTTTAATGCATTTGCACCCATGTCATGCCGATCAAGAAACTGGACTGGGCACTTCTATAGCAGCTAGTTCCTTGGCATTATTTCTAAAGCTCTGGCACAATAACAAGAGTAAAGATCGTTTTGTTGTCATACGTACTGTGACAATAAACTAAACAAACTAACTATTCAAATTGAGAGGTTATGTTGCAGTTTTAGCGGTGCAGAGCTGATGACCAGTTGATTTAAACAGATTTTATTACGAAATCGTTTTATGGTCAATAGCTCTACACATATACGATTGGCCACCACGGTGGTCAGTCGCTCACCTGCCGCGCGAAAGCGAAACCGCGCAAAAACTGCAGCACCTCCCAAGTCACGTGACCGCGGCTTCCGAACGCCGGGTTCGATATCTGCGAGCGCCAGCAGGCGCCGCTACATGCCCCCCCCCCAGAATCCTCGGTACGGAAACGCAAGGGTAACCGGACGGTTCGACTGGAACGCGTAATCCGAGGTCGCAGGGCGAGTGTAACATTCAGGGCTGGCAAAACAGAACCGGAGGGGCGCGACACACGCAAACGAGGAACGGCCATAACAGAGGGGACCGGTGAAACATAACCGGGGGTAACAGGTGCAGAGGGTGGCAAAACGGCCGGCGGACGCCCTCTACACCGCGGAGTGGCCACAGACACCGGGCTATCCTCGTCGATGTAGGCTGGCTTAAGGCGGCTGACGGAGACAAAGTCCTCCCTGCCAAACATGTCCAACGTGAACATCGAGGTACCAGTCCCTAACACCTTGTACGGACCTTCGTACACCCGTGGCAACGGCGAGCGGTGAGCATCCCTACGAAGGAAAACATAAGCACAATCCCGTAACATAGTAGGCACATGCACCGCGGACGACCCTTGTTGGGAGGTGGGGACCGGGACCAACGCACGCGCCCGCTCGCGAAGGTCAGCTAGCACGGCCGAAGCCGGGACCTCCTGATCGCGGGTGGCAAGGGACCTAAACCGCAAAGATGGAGGCTCCCCGGTCCAGATTGCCTCCTTGAAGGAGTTTCATATCTTCCTTTCTACTGACTAAACCAAACCATTGATCCTGTCCCGCCAGCCTGCTTTCAAAATTTAGCAACTCAAAATTGGGGTGCGTCCTCGACACTGCTGCATCGTCATTGCCGGGAAATACGGTAGATTATGTGGAGGTAGATAAGAGATAGTCTTGGCATTGTTTGCATAGACATTGTGGGCCAAGGGGCTTTGTGATGTATATGTAAATGCCAGTGCCCCTTTAATATAAAGGTCTGTGCCTCGTGATCGAGAGCAGGTGACCTTGGAGAAGTGTCCGTGGGTGGGGCAGAATAAATCATACTTACAAGATGTCGGACGTGTTTTCCTTCTGCTTGTGCTAGTCACAACAGGGCCTTACGTGGTCTCAAACATTACACGGTGTCAAAGTAAAAAAAAAAAAAAAAGAAAAGAATGGCAGGACTCAAGCCACCGGGACCACTCTCCATGCAAGGAAACGTGGCCAAGAATTATAAGGGCATTCCAGCTGTACGAGGCGGCAACAGAACTAACAAATAAACCAGATAATATTCGCTGTGCAACATTCCTCCACGTAGTCAGGCCGGCAGCTCAGGAGATTTATGAGACCTTTGAGTTTACCCAGAAGGAAAACACGTCCGACATCTTGTAAGTATGATTTTTTCTGCCCCACCCACGGACACTTCTCCAAGGTCACCTGCACTCGATCACGAGGCACAGCCCTTTATATTAAAGGAGCACTGGCATTTACATATACATCACAGGCTTGTTCTTGTGCTGCACTGTTCTATGTTCTATGTATGAATAGAACCAGCTCAGGTTAGCAAAAGTCAAGTTGGACCAATGGGACAGTTATCATGATTCAATTACTCTATAAAGAACAAGTTTAAACCTGTTGTAAAGTTCAGGCAAACATTATGATTTTTGTAAAGCTACAGTATTGTGTAAAGGCTAGACTGTCTTAGCTTACTGTGGTGAATGTATGGAACGAGCTGCCGGAATTATATATGAAACATATGATAATACAATATAAACGGTGATAGAATTTACCTGAGAATTATCATTTTGAATTAAGAATGTGTAGCCAACCCAATTTAGTTTAGTTTAGATATTTAGTTTAGTTTAAGGATACAGCACAGAAACAGACCCACCGAGCCCAAGCCAACCAGCGATCACCCCGCACACGAGCAATATCCTACACACTTAGGACAATTTACAATTTTTACTGAAACCAATTAACCTGCAAACCTGTACAGTTTAGGAATGTGGGAGGGAACGGGAACACCCGGGGAAAACCCATGCAGTCACAGGGAGAATGCACAAACTTTGTATAGGCAGCACCCATAGCCAGGATTGAGCCCGGGTTTCTTGTGCTGTATCAAGTCTACTCCGCCATTCAGTCATGGCCGATCTATCTTTCCCAACTCATTTTCTCCAGCCTTTTCGCTTCCACTCCCTACACACTAAGGGAAAGTTAGAGGGCCGATTAACCTACAAACACGCACGTCTTTGGGAATGAGGGAGGAAACCAGAGCACCCAGATGGAACCCATGTGGTGATAGGGTGAACAAAAGACATACAGGTTTGTACGTGACTTGGCTCAGAATAATTGTAAATTGTCCCCAGTGTGTGTAGGATAGTGTTCACATACAGTGATCGTTGTTCAGCACGGACTCGGTGGGCCGAAGGGACTGTTTCCACAGTACCTCTAAAAAAATCTAAAAAAACATGCAAGCTCCACATGGGCAGCACCTGAGGTCAGGATTGAACTTGGGTCTCTATTAAGTGGGGCATGTTTTTTTACACAACGTTCCCCATTGCCAGGGCTGATGGTGGAGGCAGATATGATAGGATCATTGAAGGGACTTTTGTACAAGCACATGGATGTGCAGGGAATGGAGGGACATGGAACAGATGCAGGTGGGGAAGATTAGTTTAACGACACCAAGTTGGCACGGACATTGTGGGCTGAAGGGCCTCTTCCAGTGCTGTAGTATTCTATGTTCTACTCCCCTCCCTCACAAGAACACCAATTTCCTGTCCTCCACAAACCTACTGATCACATTGTACGTGTAATAGTACAGAACCACAAAATGTCTGTGCTTTTCTTTTCCAATCAATAGCCATCAGCACCAACTTACTTCTCTCATCTCAGCAACAGTGAGAATAAAGGGTTCATTTCCTATCATCATCTGGTAACTACTGACTACGTTGTATAGATGATGAAGGGTTCGTGGTTGCTAAGTGATGCTCCATTTTCCACGCTGAAAGAGAGAGGCAAGGGAACAATAAATGAGAATGTTATCTATCATTACTAGGACTTAATAATAGATTCATATAGCACGGAAACAAGTCCCTCGGCCCATTACATCCATGCCGACCAAGATGCCCCATTCGAGGAGTGTTCCAATTGACCGCAGGAGACACAAATTGCTTGAGTAACTCAGCGGGTCGGGCAGCATCGTTGACAAACATGGATGGGTGACTTTTCGGGTCAGGACCCTTCTTCAGACTGATTGTAGTGTGGCGGGTGGGGGGGTGGGGGGGGGTAAAGAAAGCTGGAAATGAGAGAGGAGGGGTTACTCCAGCACTTTGTGTCTTATTTCAGGACCCATCTTCGGACTTTTATTCTTGCTATTCTTTGGTCTGAAACGTCACCTGTCCGTGTTCTCCAGAGATGCTGCCTGACCTGCTGAGTTACTGCAGCACTTTGTCCCTTCTTTTTGTAGACCAGCATCTGCAGATTCTTGTTTCTACCAGTGTTGAACACTGTTTGGCTGGCCTTTAAATGACTCACACATGTTAGGGTACTGAACAGCTGGCTAGTTGGACAGAACTGTGGCAGATGGAGTTTAATCCTGAGGCGTACATGGTGATACATTTTGGGAGTTCTAATAGCACAAGGCATACAAGGCAAATAGTAGGGCCCTAGGGAGTGTTCACCGGTGTACCAATTCATAAATCCCTCTAGGTGGCAGCACAGGTCAACGACGGTGAAGAAGGCATTTGGTGATGCTGGCCTTCATTAACTGGGACATAGAAACTTAGAAAATAGGTCAGGCAGCATCGGCACCGAGCCAACACCGTCATTCAATATGATGGTGGCTGATCACCCAAAATCAGTATCCCATTCCTGCTTTTTCCCCATATCCCTTGATTCTGTTAGCCCCAAGAGCTAAATCTAGCTATCTCTCTCTTGAAAACATCCAGTGAATTGGTCTCCACTGCCTTCTATGGCAAAGAATTCCACAGATTCACATCTCCCTGGGTGAAAACGTTTTTCCTCATCTCAGTCCTAAAAAGCCTATTTATTCTTAAACTGTGACCCCTGGTTCTGGACTCTCCCAACTTTTTTGGCTTTGGAGCGATTTCTGTCTTTAATTTGTGTACTGGTGATGTCCTTATTATTTATTTTACTCCGACTATATGTTTTTTCTCTTCTGTTAATTTCTGTAAGGTGTCCTTGAGATTTTGAAAGGCGCCCGAAAATAAAATGTATTATTATTATTAAGTGCAGTTTCATTCCACTTCAAGCAGGGTCCAAGGCCACCAAATCCAAGTGCAGTTTCATGCCACTTCAAGCAGGGTGCAACGCCACCAAATTCAAGTGTAGTTTCATACAACTTCAAGCAGGGCGCAAGACAACCAAATTCAAGTGCAGTTTCCGCCCACTTCAAGCAGGATGCAAGGCCACCAAATTGAAGTGCAGTTTCGTACCACTTCATGCAGGGCGCAAGGCTACCAAATTCATGTGCAGTTTCTTACCACTTCAAGCACGGTGCAAGGCCACTAAAGACAGCGAGTCGTCACCTCTCCCTCCTCCATCTTTTAGAGACTGAGCCATGCCCACACTTCAGGGTTTTATAATCCCTCCCCCTCCCACCAGAAGGGGCGTGGCCTTCATGGCTTGATTGACAGAAGAGAGAATCTCAACATTTTTTAAACACTAATAACTCTTTTATTTTTCGTCAATGGGAAAAATCCTCGCTACCTAATGAGCGGAGGGGGACTCGGAGTAAGATGGCCAAAAATCATAGCCATATGTGGTAGCGTTTTTTCTAAAATCAATATAAAGGGAAAACAGGAAGTGGTCAAGATTAGACTTTTAATTATATAGAAGGCAAGGCAACTTTAATTAGGCAAGGCAGCTTTAATTAGGCAAGGCAGCTTTAATTGGGCAAGGCAGCTTTAATTAGGTAAGGCAACTTTAATTAGGCAAGGCAACTTTAATTAGGCAACACAGCTTTAGCATTTCCAAACCAAAGGCAACACAGCTTTAGCATTTCCAAACCAAAGGCAACACAGCTTTAGCATTTCCAAACTATATTTTCAAACCACATTAAAGGCACTGACAGGTCAGTAAAACCACTCACAGTTTAGTAGACATGTGTTCAGTGTTATTCACAGCTCAGACTGAGAGACATGACCCTCTTGCTCCCCCATCTTGCAGAGACTGACTGAGGCACTCAACACTTCCGGGTTTTATAATAATAATAATAATACATTTTATTTATTGGGCGCCTTTCAGACATCTCAAGGACACCTTACATAGGTTAATAGGAACTATAAACATATAATCAGAATAAAATAAATAATAAAGACATCACAGAAACACAAATTAAAAACAGAATTCAGTCCAAAAACAAAAATCAAAAACACAATGTGAAGAGAGAGCAGCGGCAGTCCCTCCGGAAGGGGCGTGGCCTTCAGGAGAGAGAATCTCACAATGTTTTAAACACTAATAACTCTTTTATTTTACATCGATAGAAAAAATCCTCTTGTCCTGCGCAGCGGAGGGGGACTCTGAGTAAGATGGCCAAAAATCGCAGCCGTAAGTGGCAGCGTTTTTTCTAAGATCAATATACAGAACAACAGGAAGTGGTCAAGATCAGACTTTTAGTAATATAGATAACTGGGGTCCCAGCACTGAGACTTGCGGCACCCCACTAGTTACTACCTGCCATTCTGACAAGGACCCGTTAATCCCTACTCTTTGCTTCCTGTCTGCCAACCAGTCCTCTATCCATGTCAATACCCTACCCCTAATACCATATGCTCTAATCTTGCTCACTAATCTCTTGTGGGACCTTGTTGAAGGCTTTTTGAAAGTCCAGATACACCACATCCACTGGTTCTCACTTATCCATTCTACTTGTTACATCCTCAAAAAATCCCAGATTAGTCAAGCATGATTTCCCCTTCATAAATCCATGCTGACTTTGACCGAGCCTGTCACTGCTTTTCAAATACATTGCTATTATATCTTTAATAATAAGTGAGTTCGGTATTTCGACTGCGCATGCCCAGGTCATGGATTGCTCGCGATAAACACTCACAACCACTGACCTGCTGGATGAGTGCAAACCTGCATTTTGTCCATGGTCGGGCTCGGGTCTCCGGTGCTGCAGGCGCTGTTGAGTTGCTGCTGGGCCGTTCCCGTCCCCTCCCAAGTGTCCCGTCCCTGTCCGGGGGGGGAGGGGGGGGGGCAGGGATGTCCGGGATGGCCCTCGGCAGGCGGGAGTCGGACGGGAGTGGTGGCCCAGGCTTGCAGCCGGCGCGGAGAGGAGGAGCTGGCTCCGGCTCGGCTCTGCCTGTCCCGCTGGGTTGACCGGCGGCCCTGGACTGACTTTTCACCAGCCCGGAGCAGTGGAGTTGGCGCTTCTTTGGGCCTGGGCCACCGCTGCGACGGGCCGGTGTCCCATCGGTCCAGGGCTGTCGGTTGGCCTAGCGGGACAGGCAGAGTTGAGCTGGGGTTGGCATTTCTTCTCCGTCTGACTCCCGTCGGTCCGGGGTCTCTACGAACGTCTCTGGCCGCCCCTGGATGGGAGTGGGGCACTCAGGAGGGGACAGGGACGGTCCAGTGCCAGTTCGGCAATCCTTGCGGCGCCAGGGACCTGGGTTCGATCCTGGCTGCAGATGAGGCGAAGGTCTGTGTGCATGCGGCATCTTTAGCCTTTGACAAATCCCATGATTCCGTGCGTTTTTCGGAATACCGAACTCGCTTATTGACTAAAGCATCTTCCCCACTACTGATGTAAGGCTGCTGGTCTATTTTTCTCTCCCTCCTTTCGTAAAAAGTGGGGTTACATTAGCTACCCTCCAGTTCACAGGAACTGATTCAAAGTCTGTAGAACATTGTAAAATGATCACTAACGCACCCACAATTTCTAGAGCCACCTATTTGAGTACTCTGGGATGCAGACCATCAGGCCCTGGGGATTTAGCTGCCTTCAATCCCAACAGTTTACCTAACACCATTTCCTGACTAATGTGGATTTCCTTCAGTCCCTTCCTCCCACTGGATTCTCAGTCCCCTCGTATTTCTGCCATTACCTTGTTTACCATTATAAATTCACCTGTTTCTGACTGTAAGGGACCTACAGTTGGCTTCACTAATCTTTTCCTCTTTATACATAAAAGTATAAGAACACTGGAGTCATGATACAACATATAAAACGTAGGCCACAGCCACAGTATTGTATGAGTTTCTGTTCAATACATAGAACATAGAGCAGTCTGTGCCAAACATGATGCCAAGATCATCTCTCACCAACCTGCATATAATCCATATTCCTCCATTCCCTGCACATCCATATACCTATCAAGAAACCTCTTAAATGCCACTATTGTATCTGCCTCAACCAACATTCCCGGCACTCAGCACACTCAACCTCTGTTCCCTGAACATCCCCTTTAAACTTTGTCCCTCTCACTTTAAATCTATGCCCTCGAGTATCTGACATTTCCATCCTGGATAAAAGGTTCTGACTGTCTTTCCTATCTATGCTTCCCATAATTTCCCTCTAAACCTATCCTCTCCATATGTTAGGCAGCATCTTTGGATATCGTGGATAGTTGACATTTTGGGTTCACGTCAAAAAAAGGTCCCGACCCGAAACGTCACCTATCTGTGTTCTCCAGAGATGCTACCTGGCCCACTGAGTTACTGGTTACAAATGCTAGTTTACAAAGGAAGATAGACACACATTTCTGGAGTAACTCAGTGGGTCAGGCAGCATCTCTGAAGAACATGGATAGATAATTTTATGGGTTGGGACCTTTCTGCAGACTGATTGCAGCGGGGGTGGGGGGTGGGGGGGGGGAATAGAATGCTGGAACCAATCCAAGTTTTCCAGAGATCTGCCTGACCCGCTGTTACTCAATCACCTTGTGTTTTCATCCGTGTATTAATGTTTTTTGAAGTAGAAACGTTGATCAGTGCACTGAAGTTAATTCTACCACTCATCTATTAAGTAACTTTTAGAGACACATGGATATGCAGGGTATGGAGGGATATGGATCACGTGCCGGCAGTGGAGATTAATTTAACTTGGCATCATGTTCATGTGATCCGAATGGCCTGCTCCTGTGCTGTACTGTTCTATGTTCGGTAAATTACACTTTATAAAAGAGAGCAGTGAACAGGCTGTTTTAGATCTGGCTCATCAGAGATATGTCATGGAAACAGTCCCTTCGGTTCATCGAGTCCGCATGGACTAACAACCAACCAACCATTCACACTAGTCTATATTATCCCAGTTTTGCATTCTACACACTAGGGGCACTTCACAAAAGTCGATTATCCTCCAAACCTGCACGCCTTTGGAGTGTGGGAGGAAACCAGAGCACCCGGAGAAAACCCACACGGTCACGGGGAAAATGTCACTCGTAGTCAGGTTTCTGCTGCTGAAAGGAAGCAACTCTACCTCTGACCCACCGTGCTGGCCATGTGTGAGGCTTACAGGATCTCGTAGAACTGGATCCTCGGAGATGAGAGATCAGAGAGGCAGGGGTCCAAAACTGATAATGAAATTAGAGCTGCTAAAGTGGATTGGGAAAAGAAACTAAGAGAAGAGGCGGAAGATATTTAAGAAGAACTTTTCAACAAAGATGTATTCCATAGAGAAATAAAGGCTGTAAGAGATAGGTGATCCATCATAAGGAAGGCAAACGCTGTAGCAAATTGAACGAAAAGACTTACAGAGCTATAAAGGTTACTGTTAGCCAGAGGATAGAGAGAAGCAAAGAAACCGGCAAAGGATGAATGAAAACTGGAAATAAATTACAAAACATATAAACGCAGAAATTAACGGCTTCGGCGAATAATTAGAGAAGAGAGGAGACAAGGTCCCGTAGAGAATGAGATGTGGCATAATGATTTAAAAAATATAATTTTAGATTTACAAGGGACATGCCAGGACTCGAGGGCCTGAGCTATAGGGGGAAGTTGAGCAGGTTAGGACTTTATTCGTAGGAGCGCAAGAGGATGAAGGTGATCTTATAAGATCATGCGAGGAATGAATAGAGTAAATGCATAGTCTCTTGCCAAGATTAGAGGAATCTAGTAACAGAGAACATGGGTTTAAGGTGAGCAGAAAAAAATTTAATAGGAATCTGAGGGGCATTTTTTTGTAGATGATGGTGGGTGTATGGAAGGAGCTGCCAGAGGAGGTCTTTGAGACAGGTACTATGGCAACATTTAAGAAAGATTTAGACAAGTACATGGATAGGAGAGGTTTAGAGGGAAATGAGCGAAATGCAGGAGGGTGACAAGTTTAGATGGGGCATGTTGCTCGGTGTGGGCAAGTTAGACTGAAGACCCTGTTTCCACGTTGTATGGCTCTTTGACTATACATGACTCTATTTCTCATGGCAGACAATAGACAATAGGTGCAGGAGTAGGCCATTTGGCCCTTCGAGCCAGCACCGCCGTTCAATGTGATCATGGCTGATTATCCCCAATCAGTACCCCGTTCCTGCCTTCTCCCCATATCCCCTGACTCCGCTATTTTTAAGAGCCCTATCCAGCTCTCTCTTGAAAGCATCCAGAGAACCTGCCTCCACCGCTCTCTGAGGCAGAGAATTGCACAGACTCACCACTCTCTGTGAGAAAAAGTGTTTCCTCGTCTCCGTTCTAAATGGCTTGCTCCTTATTCTTAAACTGTGGCCCCTGGTTCTGGATTTCCCCAACATCGGGAACATGTTTCCTGCCTCCAGCATGTCCAAACCCTTAACAATCTTATATGTTTCAGGGAAGGTGACCGTTCAGCCCATCGAGTCAAAACAACCCACAGAGTCATAGAGCATGGAAACTCCCTTCAGACCAACTTACCCACGCCGACCAGAATGCCCCATCTCCACTGGTCTCACTGGTTCACACACCCTTAAACCTTTTCTAACCTGAATGCCTGTATTAGGGGGTATTGGCTACAGTGAGAGGTTGGGCAGACTTTTCCTCTGGAATTACGGAAATTACGTGGAGACCTGACTGAAGAACATCAAATTGTGTGAGGCATAGATAGGTTAGACAGTCAGGATTTTTCCCAAGATGGCGAAATCATAGACTTGAGGGTATACATAACTTTAAGGTGGGAGGGGCAAAATTTAAAGGAGATGTGCGAGGGGATTTTTTTACACGGAGGGTTGTTAGTGCCTGTAACGTACTGCCAGGGCTGGTGGTGGAGGCAGATACTTTAGTGGCAATTAAAAGACTTTTGGATAAACACATGGATATGCAGGGAATGCAGCACTCACCGGGAGAATGTGCAAACTCCACATAATCAGCACCCAAGGTCAGGATCGAACCCGAGTCTCTGGCGCTGGGAGGATGCGGCTCCACCCACTGCGCCGTCCTGTCAAATCCTGTCAAACATTGCTGATCTTTTGGGATCAGATCCCTCTGCATTTACTGTATGTTAGCTCCCATGCAGGTGGAGAGTTTTGCTCAGATGTTTTGTGAGTTAGTTTGGGTATTGAACTGAATTATACGAAAGGCATCGATGGGGTACACAGTAAGAACCTTTTCCCCACAGACTAGACAACATAGCTGTAAGATGAGAGGGGCAGAGTTTTATTGGAGTTGTGCAGGGAAAGTTTTTTACACAGAGGGTATTGTGGGCCTGCAACGCACTACCAGTGGGGTGGTGCAGGCAGATACGATAGTGGCGTTTAAGAGATCTTTCGATAGGCACATGGACATACAAGGAATGGATGTGTATGGATCATGTGCAGGCAGAGGAGATTAATTTAATTGGCATCATGTTCAGCACAAACACTGTGGGCCAATGGAATCTGTTTCTGTGCTGTACTAGTCTATATATCCTGTGATTTATTTTAACTCCGGAGATTACAGGTCCACCACTGATTTTCCAGCAATTGGTGGTCTGGCATCTCCTTTAATTTGGACAAAATTACGAGATTTGCATTTGAAATCCCTCACAGACGTCTCCCCAAAAATATGGCACCTAGGCCGGGTGAGGTGGCCGATCTCGACATCATCGGGATCTCCGTGACCGATTGGCAGGTTGAATTTGCCCCCTACTGGGGTTCTGGCACGCCGGCCCAGATGGAGCTGGCAGATCCGTTCCTGCAGCCGACGTTCGAGGCTGAATTTGCGGGCCGTTATCTCAGCCCCTCGGCAGCCTAGATGGACCATTTAGGCACCATTGGACTCCTCTTAGAGGCTATGACCTCAGTTGGTCCAGCAAAGCGGATAATCCAGAAAGCCTCTGGAACCAAGGGTGCCAGAAATTCAGTGGTGGACCTGTATTTGATTTTGCACGATGATTTCTGGTTTACCTTTGGCTTACTGAAGAAATCCCATTCCCCACATTCAAGCAGGAAGCATCTAACTGTTCAGTGATTCAACCCCGAACCATTCTAAACCTGTTCTGTTAAAACATACCAACATTTTGTTCTAATTTCTCAGTGATTATTCATTCACATTAATCACAATTTGTTTAATCTAAACTTTCAACTTCACCTCAGAGTGTATCAATCTGCACCTTTGCGAGCTTCTCCTGCTTGTGTTGCTAATTAGTTATTTCAGCTCCAGGACTCCGAGCTGCTGTTCAGGCACAAGGGAGGTTCAGTGTGACTGGAATCCCTGCTTTACCCAATCTTTTCTTTCCATTTCTTCTTTGGATGGGAGTGGGGTTGGGGAACTATCCCTCGGTTTGCATTTCATAAGGATATCCTTCTCACCTGGTTAATAGCCAAACAGGGTGGCACAGTTGCGCAGCTGGTGGAACCACTGCCTCGTAGAGCCAGTGACCTCCGCTCTGATCCTGAACTTGGGTGCAGTCTGGACGGAGTTTATACGTTCTCCCTGTGACTGCATGGGTATTCTCTGGGTGCTCCGGTTTTCTCCCCCACTCCAAAGACGTACAGATTTGTAGGTTAATTAGCTTCTTTATATATTGCCCTTAAGAGTGTAGGATAGCACTATTGTGCAGCGTGATTGCTGGCCGGCATGGACTCAGTGGACCAAAGGGTCAACTCAACTCCAACTACTACAACTAAACTAAATAAAACATGGCTTTGGGACGGGACCTTTCTTCAGATTGATTATAGTGGGGAGTGGAAGAATGCTGTAAGAGAGGAGGGGCAGGACAAAGCTGGGAGGTGGCAGGAGGATACAGGGGAGGATTTTTGTTTTATATACATAAAGGCCAGAGATGAAAAGACAGGAGGGGTGAGACATAAGAATTGAAGAGTTGTCAATTGTGAAGCTGGAGGATAGAATGTAGGTGGAAGGGGAGGGAGAGGGGAGACATAGGAGTGAGTCCAGGTGGACACAGAGGAAGGGGGTTGAAATGAAGATGGTGGTTGAGGTGAAGTGTAGATGGAGTTAATGGTGGGAACTCTGGGCTGTATGACGGACTAGACAACATCTACAACTCTCTGTAATCAGTCTGAATAAGGATCCCGACCCGAAACGTCATCTATCCTTGTTCTCTGGAGATGCTGCCTGACCCGCTGAGTAACTCCAGCACTTTTAGTCTTTTCTTCGTAAACCAGCATCTGTCGTTCCTTGGTTCTACTCTGCAGTTTCATGCGGTCTCAAGCAGAGCTATTGACACCAAACCGTAATGCATCCTAATGGGATAATTTGAGGGATTGGCCGAGATGAATATGATTTATTCTCTTCATACAAACCACTTGCTCTAAAATTCTCTTTGACTGGTGTCTTCAAGGAAGCACCTTGTTATCTGGAGGAAGAATTGTGCTCGGCATAGACCCCTGTATCTGCTCATATGTGTTCACAAATTATAGGACTAGAATTATGCCACTCAGCCCATCAAGTCTATTCCGCCATCCAATTATGGCTGATTTATCTTTCCCTCTCAACCCCATTTTCCTGCCTTCTCCCCATAACCCTTGACATCTTTTCTAATCAAGAATCTAGTCAATCTCCGCCTTAAAAATACCCATTCACGACCTCCACAGCCGTCTGTGGCAATGAATTCCATAGTTTCACCACCGTCTGACAAAATTAGTTCCTCATCTCCTCCTCACCCCTTCCATCAGGTGGCGCCACCACAGTGGTTGCCTCGCCCGCAGCTCATCAGTCCTTTCACCTTTTTTTGTTATTTTTAGTGCATCTAAATGTATGTTTTAATGTTTCTCAGTATTTCTTATGTGGGGGCTGGTGGGGGAGGGACTAGGTTTTTCAGCCACTTACCTGGACGAAGATTTGTCTTTCTGCGTATAGCATCTTCGCCCATCTAGGGGCATACCAACTGGATTGGTGCGGCTTTTCCGACTGGAGACCGGCCCTGAACTTCAGCAGTACGCGCAGCGCTGAATTACCATCGCGGAGCCTGGAATGATGTCGAATATCGCCAGTGTTGGAGCTCCATCTAGCAGGGCCTGCTGACTTTAACACCGTGGAGCTGTGGTCTGCGGAGCTTCTAGCCACGGGCACGACGCTGACTTTAACACCGTGGAGCCTGGGATCTTTTGCCGAGGATCATCCGTGTTGGAGCTCCGTCCAGCGGGGTCTGTGGACTTCGGAAGCCGCGGCCTCCTGTAAGAAACGGCCGATTCGGAAACGCCAAGCCGCAGAATGTGTTCCGATCCGTTCTGACGCCGGAGTTTCAATCATCCTGACGAGAGGGCCTGTACATCGGGCCGTCCATAGCGGCGACTGCAGAAACTTCTAGGCCCCGACCACGGGTGAACAAAGAGGAAGATGACTGAACGTTATTGCCTTCCATCACAGTGAGAAACGTTGATTCTGTTGTGGTGGATGTTCATGTTAAATCCAATTGTGTATTGTGTTCTTTTTATTCGTATGACTGTATGGCAACTCAAATTTCACTGTACCAATTGTTGGATGTGACAATAAATTTGAACTTGAACTTGAACTTTCTAAACGTACGTCCTTCTATTCTGAGTCTGTGCCCTCTGGTCCTAAACTCTCCCTCTAGTGGAAACATCCGCTCCACATCCACTATTCAGGCATTTCAATATTCGGTACATTTCAATGAGGTCCATCCTCATCCTAAATTCCAGCGATTACAGGCCCAGTGCCGTCAAACACTCATCATATATTAAATGTCATTCTCGTAAACCTCCTCTGGACCCTCTCCAACGCATGCACGTCCTTCCTCAAATATGGTGCTCACAATTGCTCACAATTCCCTAAATGTGGTCTGACAAGTGCCTCATAAAGCCTCAGCGTTACATCTCTGTTTTTGTATTCTTGCTCTCTCGAAATAAATGCTAGCATAGCTTTTGTCATTTGTCATCGGTTACCTTTATGGCTTTGTCGATAAAGTCCTATCTTTATCAATAATATCTGAAGGCACACACCATCAAAGTAAACTCCCTCATTCCTTTTGATATCCTCGTGAATCTATATTGTTCTGCCTCATATCCTGCACACCACCAGATTTATAAAACCATTTACAAAGATAGGATGGGACAGTGGTGCAGCCCGTAGACCTCCAGCCTCACAACACCAGAGACCCGGGTTTGATCCTGGCCTCTGGTGCTGTCTGTGTGGAGTTTGCAAATTCTCCCTGACCACCAGGGGCGTCGCATGATTGGCAGCCCCGCCAACAGTTTGTCTGTTTTTTCGTCTATATTTTAATTTTAGTGTGTGTTAAAAGTTCATGTAAATATTCTCCAGTTTGTTTTATGTGGGGGGAGTGGGAAACTTTTTTCCAGTTTCTAACTGTGCCGGAGATGCGATTATTTTACGGATCGCATCTCCGGTCACTCTGCGGCCTACCATTGATGGAGCTGGAAGCCTCCTTGGACTGACCATGAGCCCCACTGCGGGACGTAGACTTAACATCGGAGCCGATCCCTTGCGTGGGATCGCTCCAAAATGGGCCCGACTGACTTTATTATTGTAAGCCTCATGAGATTGCGATTGATTGTGATTGTGATTGTGTTCAAGTGCGTTTCCTCCGGGTGCTCCAGTTTCCTCCAACATCCCAAAGGTGTGCGGTAGGTTAATTGACCCCCAGTAAATTGCCTACTCCTGCACCTATTTTTCTTTGTTTCTATGTAGGGAATGGATGAGGAGGTTGGATAACATAGAACTAGTGTGTACACGTGATCGATAGTCGGTGTAGACTCCGTGGGCCGAAGGGCCTGGATCGACGCGCTGGAGCTCCGATGAGCTGTGACCGCCGTGTTCAACACCTCCGGGCTGCGGGTCTGCGGAGCGGAGTGGGCGGCGCCGATTTCAACATCGGGAGCCTGGGAGCTCCAAACCGGCGCGGCCTTGTCGGCTTCGGAAGCCGCGGTCTCCAGCTAGATAGCGGCCGTTCCAGGTGGCCCAGCCGCTGAGAAGACTCTCCCGACGCTGGGGCAAGATCACCAGGTGAGAACGGCCAGGAACATCGGGCCTCCATATAGGCAATTGCGGAGGCCTCAATAGGCCTGACTTTGGGGTGAACTTGGGATAGGGACTGGACATTGTGCCTTCCCCCACAGTGCTATCCATTGTGGGGGGATGATTTTTTGTCTGTAAGGTAATCCTGTTAGTCTTTGTCCAAGATGGCTGCCGTGGAGGGAGTGGACGCTGGCGCGCTTTGGCTGCCGCTGCTCTCTCTTCACATTGTGTTTTTGATTTTTGTTTTTGGACTGAATTCTGTTTTTAATTTGTGTTTCTGTGATGTCTTTATTATTTATTTTATTCTGATTATATGTCTATATTCTTGTTAACCTATGTAAGGTGTCGTTGAGATGTCTGAAAGGCGCCCAATAAATAAAATTTATTATTATTATTATTATCTCTGAATGAAACGTACTAAGGTGCAGCATTACAATCTCGATCAACGTTACCTCTTTGCTTTTGTATTTTATGCCCTGCGCTACATAAACAAGCATTTTTGTGCTGTTTGACAAGCATTATAAATTAAGCTAGATTGCTGAGATACCTAAGGCAAGTAACCCAGTGAAATTAATTACCAAGGAGATTTGTCTGTATCATGAGGCTGTTTTCTGGGCAAGGCACTAAGCTCAGTATAATCGCACATGACAGTCAAAATCAAACCCATAAAAACCTTAATGTCTGATTTCACTAAGTGCCTGCAAAGCCTTAACACCCAATGACTTGATGTTAACATGGTTTACACAAAAGAACATTAGAAGTAGACACAGGGAACTGCAGTCACTGGAACCTGGAGCAAACAGAAACAAATGCTGGAGGAGCCACAAGGAGCTGCAGATGCTGGGTTCACAAAAAACCCCACAAAGTGCTGGAGTAACTCTTCATATACCCACCACCCTCAGTGGGAAAAATGTGACAGGGGTGCAAGGTAGAGCTGCTGCCTCACAGCGCCAGAGACCCGGGTTCGATCCTGACTATGGTCACTGATTGTGGAGCTTGCATGTTCTCTCTGTGACCACATAGGTTTTCTTCAAGTGCTTTAGTTTCCTCCCATATTCCAAACACATGCAGTTTTTAGGTTGTGTAGGAACGGACTGCAGATGCTGATTTACACCGAATGTAGACTCAAAATGCTGGAGTATCTCAGCAGGATAGGCAGCATCTCTGGATAGAAGGAACGGGTGATGTTCAGAGATGCTGCATGTCCCGCTGAGTTACTCCAGGTTTTTAGGTTAATTGGCTTCTGTACAATTCTCCCTAGGGTGTGGGATAGAATGAGTGTATGGGGGATCATTGGTCTCTCTGAAGTCTCGAAAGTCTAAAGTGCCATTAACCCAATATCCCTCCAGTGGTGCTGCCTGACCCGCTGAGTTCCTCCAACACTCCAGGTCTGGGATAGGGTCTCGACCCGAAACATCACCTGTCTATTACTCCAGAGAGATGGTGCCTGACCCACTGAGTTCCTCCAGCATTTTGTGTCTTTTCTTGTAAACCAGCATCTGCGGTTCCTTGCATTTAACACGGCATCATCAGGGCAGCACAGTGGCGTAGCAATAGAGTAACAGCTTTACGGAGTCAGAGGCCCAGGTTTGATTCTGACTATGGGTGCTGTCTAGAGTTTGTACATTCGCCATGTGACCGCGTAGGTTTTCTCTGGGTGCTCTGGTTTCTTCCCACATCCCAAAGCATACAGGTTTGTAGGTTAGTTGGCGTCCGTAAAAAATTGTCAATGTTCCTAGCTTGTAGAATACTGCGTGTAGAGCACTGGGTGATCGCTGGGCGGCACAGACTCAGTGGGACAAAGGGCCTGTTTCCGTGCTGTATCTCCAAAGTATAAAAGTGTAAAATCATGTTCGGCATGGATATTGTGGCCCGGAGGGCCTGTTTCTCTGCTGAACTGTTCTCTGTTTTAAAACACTCTCCAGGGCCTTAACAGTGTATAATGTCACCACACTGCAGATGGGGCTTACTCAGTGATTTGTAAAGCTTTAGATTCCTTGCTTTCACAACCTTGTTATAAATGGTTTCTTTCATGTGTATTGGCACACAGAACATCACACTCGGGATTTTCAAGTGCTTGCCACGTCTTCCTTTGGAATTTGTATCTTTTGTAAGGCTTTCACATTCCCCTATAATCTTAATCTGATATTCTATTTTGGTTCGGCTACACCGGACATTAATCTCATTAATCTTCTCTTACAATTACCATGTTATAGGAAAGATGTTGTCAAGCTGGAAAAGGTGCAGAGAAGATTTACAAGGTTGTTGCGAGGACTCGATGGCCTGAGTTATCAGGAGAGGTTGAGCAGGGTAGGACACTATTGCTTGGAGGACTGCTGAGTGCCCCCCCCCCCCCCCCCCCCCCCCGTTTACACAAAGAACGCCACGCCCCCCCCCCCCCCCCCCCCCCCTTGCGTTTGGGGGACGGGGCCCAACGGGTCCCACTTGGTCTAGTATACCTTAATTCCCTGCAATATCCATGTGCCTATCCAAAAGTCTCTTAAATGCTACTATTGCATGTGTAACAATCCTTCTTAATTCATCCTAATTAGGAGATGGTCACAGTTTTTTTAAAGATACAACATATACCACAGAGACCTTGCCGAGCAGAGACCACCCTGTACACTAGCATTAATCCTACACTCTAGGTTAATTGGCTTTTGTAAATTGTAAATTGTCCCTAGTGTGTAGGATCGTGCTAGTGTATGGGGTGATCAATAGTCTGTGAGCTCTTGCTGGGCCGAAGGGCCCATTTCCACACTGTATGTCTAAAGTCTCTAAATCACCTATCCTTGGTCTCCAAAGATGCTGCCTGACCTGCTGAGCTATTCCTGCACTTTGTGTCCTTTTGTATATTAACCAGCATCTGCGGGTCCTTAATTCTATACGTACCTGTCTGAATGTCTTTTAAATCATATAATCTGGAGAAAATAAATAAAATTTTCCCTTGGTTTCATGATTAATTATCCTGGTGCATTAAGCTTTGCCATTTGCAGCAGACATAACAAGCTTCCTTCAATTCTTGTTAGCACTTTGTCTTAATCCCCGCCCGCCTGCCCACACCTCCCGGTAATCCTCTCTCTAATTCTCATTAATAACTGGCTGCCGGCTGACCGCCAAGTTCTGCAGCAACCGTGGGCATGATTGTCCTCTTCACATCTCTCAGAAAGGCTCAGCCTTTAAAAACCTGAAGCACGCTCCATGTGCTTTTTGATCAGGGTGTTTGAGGTGGTAATGAATGCAGAAAAGATGCATCAGATATGTTGTTGCTTTGATTATAAATTAGTGCTTGTGATGCATTCATCTCTGCTCCAAGCTCAGAATTACTTACAAGCTCCGCAGCCCAGTTCACCATCTGGAGCACAGGTCTTAATCTTTCTTAATCCCCCGGAGGCGCTGAAACTTCAAGGCTCTTCAGATACCCGCTCTCATTCATTTCCAGGTATCATCAATTCCAACTGCTTTTGGTATGTGAGCATCAGAGACTCCGGATACCCGGTTATGAAGTAATCGAGTCATGTGGCGTGAAATGGAGGGAAACATAGAGTCATGTGGTGTGAAATGGAGAGAAAACAAAATGGCGTCCAAGTCAGGCGACTCTTTGGTGCTGGTCGCAGAAGCGGATCTGCAACCACTAATTGCAGTCGCTCCATTCTTTTAAACCTCTCCTCCAACAGCAGCGTTACTTACTTTATGCGCACACCGTGGACTGCTCGAGAGTAATCGTGCATAATCTTTCCACTGACTGGATAGCACACAACAAAAAACTTTTCACTGTACCTCGGCACATGTGACAATAAACTGATCTAAACAGGCCCTTTGGCCCAGCTTGCCCACACTGACTAAATCTCACCTGCCTACTTTTGGCCCATATCCCTCTAAGCCTATCCTATCCATATACCTGTTCAAATGTCTTTTAAACTTGGCGATAGTACCTGCCTCAACTACCTCCTCTGGTAGCTTGTTCCACACACCCACCACCATTTGTGTAAAACATTTTGCCCCTCAAGTTTGTATTAAATCTTTCCCCCTCACCTTAAACGATTCATGTTCGTGAATCCCTTACTATGGGTAAATATGTTGAAGCCAAACTTGATAGAAGTATATAAAATTATGGGAGACAAAACTAGGGTAGGCAGCCAGAACCTTTTTCCTGGGGTGCAAAATGTCAAAGGCTATAGGGCATAGCTATATGAGTGGCAAAGCTTCAAGGAGATGTGTGGAGCATGTTTCTTCACATATAGCGTGGCAGATATCTGGAACCTGCAGCCAGGGGTGGTGGTGGAGGCAGTCGGGATAGTAGTGTTTAAGAGGCTTTCAGATAGCCGCATGAATTTAAAGGAATCATAATCATAATCACAATAATACTTTATTAGCCAAGTATGTTTTGCAACATACAAGGAATTTCATTTGTCATACTAATAAAATACAACAGAACACACAAAGTACATCCACCACAGTGACTCCTCCACATTCCTCACTGTGATGGAAGGCGAAAATAAGTTAAATCTCTTCCCTTTGTTCTCCCGGCGGTCGGGGGACTTGAACCTTCCATTGACGGGCCGATCTTGTATCCCATAGCCAGCGGTCGGGCCCTCCGCATCGGAGCGATCAAGCTCCTGCATTGGGGGGGAATCTCAGCTCCCCCACGCCGGGTGATCTGACCCCAGGTTGGGGCTGGTCAAAACCTTCTTCGTCGTTTGGAGTTTCCCGACATCGGACTCTCCACGAGACAGCGAGCTCCACGATGGTGAAATCCACAGGCTCTGGTTGGAGCGTCCATCCCAGGCAAGGGATTGGCTCCGATGATGTGGGGCTCAAAATCAGTCCTGAGCAAGGCCGCCAACTCCATGTTGTTAGGCCTCAGAGCGACCGGAGATACGATCTGGAAAACTATCGCATCTCTGGCAAGGTAAGATGTGACTCAAATACAGACAGAGCAGATTAGTTTTACATGGCATCATGTTTGGAATTGACATTGTAGGCCGAAAAGTCTGTTTCTGAGTTGTACTGGTCCATTACAGAGATTAGACTTCGAACAGTGAGGGGAAATCATGCTTGACTCATCTTCTGGAATTTTTTTAGAATGAAACTAGGAAAATGGACTAGGGAGAGTCAGTGGATGTAATGTACCTGGACTTTCAGAAAGCATTTGATAAGAGATTAGTGGGAAAAATTATATCACATGGTATTTGAGGTAGGGTACTGACATGGATAGAAAATTGGTTGGCTGACAGGAAACAAAGAGTAGGGATTAATGGGTCCCTTTCAGAATGGCAGGCAGTGGCAAGTGGGGTACCACAAGGCTTGGTGCTGGGACTGCAGCTATTTACAATATACATTCATGATTTAGATGAAGGGATTAAAGGTAACATTAACAAATTTGCAGATGGCACAACACTTGGTGGCAGTGTGAACTGTGAGGAGGATGCTATGAGGATGCAGGTTAACTTGGACAGGTTGGGTGAATGGGCGGATGCATGGCAGCTGCAGTTTAATGGGGACACATGTGAGGTTATCCACAGCAAATGAAGGAATCAACACTACTGGGCGTGATGGACTTCCAGGGCTATCGACAGATGCTAGGATGAATGTCAATGGTGAAAGCCAAAGAGAACCAGACAGCATCCCAAGAATAGCCCTGCACTGGACGGGAAAAGGAAAAGGGGAGACCCAAAACCACCTGGCGTCGAACTGTAGAGGAGGAAATGAAAACAATGTACCTGACCTGGGGTAGTGTCCAGAAGCTAGCCCAGAGCAGACAGGAGTGGAGGACCTTCGTTGTTGCCCTACATGTCAGGAGGCACAATAGGCAGTAAGTAAGTAAGTCTGAAGTTGTACAGGCCCTGGTGAGATCACACCTGGAGTATTGTGTGCAGTTTTGGTCTCCAAATTTGCAAGACATTCTTGCTATTGAGGGAATGCAGCGTAGGTTCACAAGGTTGATTCCCGAGATGGCTGGACTGTCATATGTTGAAAGAATGGAGCGGCTGGGCTTGTATGCACTGGAATATAGAAGGATGAGAGGGGATCTTATTGAAAGTAAGATTATTAAGGACTTGTATACGCTAGAGACAGAAAACATGTTCCCGATGTTGGGGGAGTGCAGAACCAGGGGCCACAGTTTAAGAATAAGGGGCAGGCTATTTAGAACGGAGATGAGGAAAAACTTTTTCACCCAGAGAGTTGTGAATCTGTGGAATTCTCTGCATCAGAAGGCAGTGGAGGCCAATTCTCTGGATGCTTTCAAGAGAGTTAGATAGAGCTCTTAAAAATAGCGGATATGGGGAAAAAGGCAGGAATGGGGTACTTATTGTGGATGATCAGCCATGATCACAATGAATGGCAGTGCTGGCTCAAAGGGCCGAATGGCCTACTCCTGCTCCTATTGTCTATTGTCGATTGTTTTATGTTCAAATCCCACATGATGGAGGCTGACATTAAATAGTGCCGTACAGCAATTTCTTGGATATGATATCAATCACTTCGATGTACAAGATCTGATGACTGCTATAAAGTAGGTTGAGTTCTTTTATTATTTATCCCTCAGCTAATCCAAGTAGCAAATCTGTTGATTGTCACATTGACATTTCTAGGGCCAATGTCTGTGCAAATTGGCTGTTTCCTACGACTTTTTTGAAGCAATGCTTGGCCCCATTGCACCTTTAGTAGCATCTAGAGGAATAGATGATATACAGTAAATGCAATCCATTCTTAATGATGGATCCTGTAGAACGTAGAACATAGAAGTGTCTGTGCCAAACATGATGCCAAGAGTAACTGCTATACGCTTGCACGTATTCCAAGTCCCGCCACATCCAGTATGTAGGAAGGAACTGCAGATGCAGGATTATACCGGATAGACACAAAACGCTGGAGTAACTCAGTGGTTCAGGCAGCGTCTCTGGAGAAAAGGAATAAGTGACATTTCTGGTTGAAACCCTTCAGGATTCACCACCTTCTGTGTAAAAAACCTGCCCTGCACATCTCCTTTAAACTTTGCCCCTCTCACTTAAAAGCCATGTCCTCTAGTCTTTGACATTTATACCCTGGGAAAAAGATTCTGTCTGCCTATCCCATCCATGCCTCTCATTATTTTATATACTTCTATCAGGACTCCCCTCAACTTCTGATGCTCCTGAGAAAACAATCAAAGGTTGTCCAACCTGTCCGCAGAAGGCAGTGGAGGCCAATTCACTGGAATTTTCAAGAGTGAATTAGATTGAGCTCTTGGAGCTAACAGAATCAAAGGATATGGGGAAAAAGCAGGAATGGGGTGCTGATTTTGGATGATCAGCCATGATCATATTGAATGGCGGTGCTGGCTCAAAGGGCCAAATGGCTTACTCCTGCACCTATTTTCTTTGTTTTTTTCCCTCATATCCATGTGCCATTCCAAAAGGTTCATAAACCATACTCTAGTATCTGCATCCACCACCAAACCCATCAGCACGATCCAGGCACTCACCACCCTCTGTCCAAAAATAATTTGCCCCGCGTATATCCTTTAAACTCTGCCCCTCTCACCTAAAGGTTTGCACGCTAACATTTGCTATATTCTCTAGTATTTGATATACCTTCTCTGTATTTCCAATTGTGATCTGTTTCCATTTCTAATGTGTACACACACAAACTGGAAGAACAGCACCTCATTTTCTGCTTGGGTAGCTTACAACCCAACGGTATGAAGACTTAGTGCTCCAATTTTAGGTAACCCCCTACTTTAGCCCCACACACAATCAATTTCCCTCCTGGGATAAATAAAGTTTTATCGAATCGTATCAAATCGTAGTCCGGATCAAACCTGGGTCTCTGGCGCTGTAAATCAGCAACTCTACTGTAATGCCGCCCTTGGTTTTGTTCCAACCATCGCCCTATACCCCTCCCCTCTCCTGTACCCACCTATTACCCACCACAATTTGTCCTGCTAGCTTTCTTCTTCCTCCACCCCCCCCCCCCCCCCCCCCACAATCAGTCTGTAGAAGGGTCTCCACTCAAAACGTCACCTATCCATGTTCACCAGAGATACTGCCTGACCGCTGAGTTACTCCAGCACTTTGTGCCCTTTTGTTTAATTTGTCTTTCCTTGGTCCAGTGATGATTAAGGCAAATGTAATTATGTTCTGTTACTATGGGTCACATCGGTTGTCTGACTATAAAGGAAGGCCTCAACGTTGGTATAGAAAGGAACTGCAGATCCTGGTTTATACTGAAGATAGACACAAAGTGCTGGAGTAACCAAGCGGGTCTGGGGCAGTTGGTCTAGAGAAAAAGGATGACCGATGTTACAGGACGGGACACTCTGGATCTGAAGTCTTCAGTCTGAAGAAGGGTCCCGACGCAAAACGTCAACCATCTTTTTTCTCCAGAGATGCAGCGTGACCCGCTGAGTTTAGCACTTTGTATCTACCCCAGTAACTCATCGGGCCCCTGCATCTGTTCCTGAGTGTTGATTCAGAATTTGTCTGCGTTGCATGAACACAAGGGAAAGAGGCTGGAATAATGAAGTCTCCCACTCGACCGTCTTGTATCAAACGCATTGACAAAGGAGGATTCACGAGTGGCCCAATGTGAATGAGACCATTGTGGTTTGCTGGCAAGCATCCCTTTGAGCTGCCGCTGTGAATAAATCTCACTCGAGTACCCAAATATCAAAGAGGAGACGTTGACATGCGAAGGAAGAGTGGTGAGCCTGGCAGCAGCCCACTGTCTGCCACAGGTTGGGAAGAGCACAGTTCTGATCCTCCACTGGGGCAGGTCTGTATAAAGGTGTCAAAATGTCTGGGTCACAAACACCTGCCGCTAATAGGTACAAATGCCAGCTAATAAGATGAGCCCCGGCTGACTCACAAACAGATTACATCTACCCATCAGGTGGAGATTATTCCAGGGAAAGCATTGCTGCTCTCTCAGTTTGCCACCTCAACGGCTCAGTTGCATTTGCAGGTTGTTTGCCTGCTCTGCTTCCTGAGTCCGACACGGTTGATTCAGCAAGAAGACATCTTACCCCCACCGACCCATCTAACAACATCCTCTCTCACTCTCCTTGAGAGAGCTCCAGTCACCACCCTGTTTTGGAACACGCCTGGACTCAAAGCACGTCGATTCACAAGGACATTTAACCTTCCTTTCTTAGAAGTCGCTGTTGGGATCAATATCACCAGGAGTGGACTTGCCAAGAAACAAGCTTCACCACTGAAAATTGATAAAGGATTATCTTATGAAAAATTTATCACTTCACCATGCGTTTGCAAATTGGATTAATATTTTTCATCATCATTTTTGCAACACATCCAATCCACGGGAATAGTGAGTTAATATTGATTTTATTGGTATTGTTATGTAATGTATTGAAATAATTGATAACAAAATGGTAGACATTTATTCAGAGCATGACTTGAAAGAAGTACTGGAATGGTTTGCATTTTGACTTACCCCAAATTGTATTGCAATAATTATGAGTGGCGCAGTGGTGCAACTGGTAGACCTGCTCCGCGCGGTGCCAGGGACCTGGGTACGATCCTGACCTCGGGTGAAGTCTCCTGGATGGAGTTTGCACGTTCTCTCTGTGACCTTGTGGGTTTCCTCCAGGAGCTACAGTTTCCTCCCACATTCCAAAGGTCTCTGTAAATCGCCCCTGGGTGTGAGGAGTGAATGAAAAAATGTGGTAACATAGAACGAGTAATCGATGGTTGGCATGGACCCGGCGAGCCGAAGATCCTGTTTCCATGCTGCATGTCTAAACTAAAATGATTAATTGAGCAAGTGTGACGGACAATTGTCAGTAAGGTAGCAATGTTTAAAGTTAAGGGCATCTTCTTCTATTAGTTAGTTAGTTTAGTTTGTTGTCACGTGTACCGAGGTGCAGTAAAAAGCTTTTTGTTGGAAGCAAACCAGTCACCAGATAGTTTATACATGATTACAGTCGAGCCATCCACAGTTCACAGTTACAAGACAAAGGGAATAACATTTCGTGCAAGATAAAGTCCAGTAAAGTCTAATTAAAGATACTCAGAGAGTCTCCAATGAGGTAGATAGTCGCTCAGGATACAATCTCTAGCTGGTGATAAGATGGTTCAGGTGCCTGATATCAACTGGGAAGAAACTGTCCCTGAATCCGGAGGTGTGCGTTTTCACACTTCTGTACCAGATGAATGGGTTAAAATACGTGGACTGATTGCAAAATCTGGCTTTCTGTTCTCCCGAGGATTAAGCAGTGACCTCTTTGAGAAGTTTAAGATGATTAAGGAATTTGTCGGTCTAGATTTAGCGAAACCACTTCCTCTTCTACCGGTGTCCAGAATAGAGACCTAATCTTAATATTAAAGTGAAGGTGTTCATGTTCCATGCTAACGTACTTTTTTTTCTGGGAAATGTAAATTGTCTCATCAATAGCTCCATAGAACATAGAACAGTACAGTAACGGAAACCTTCGGCCCGCAATGTTTGTGCTGAACATGATGCCAGGTTAAACTGATCTCATCTGACCGTACATGATCCATATCTCTCTATTGCCCGCAATTCCATGTGTCTATATAAAAGCCTCTTAAATGCCACTATCGCATCTGCCTCCACCACTACCCCAGGCAATGCGTTCCAGGCCCCCACCACTCTGTGTAGAAAACTAGCCCTGCGAAACATCTCTGCTAAATGTTTCCCCTCTAACTTTATAGCTATGCCCTCTCGTGTTGGAAATTTCCACCCTCGGATAAAGCTTCTGACTGTCTACCCTGCCCATGCTTCTCATCATTTTGTATACTTCTACCAAATCTCCCCTCAACCTCTGACATTCTAGAGAAAGCAATCTAACATCTCCCTGTAGCTGAAACCCTCTAATCCAGGCAGCATTCTGCTAAACCTTCTTTGCACCCTCTCGAAAGCCCCCACATCCTTCCCAGAACTGCACGCAATACTCCAAATCTTTTCTCAATGTTTTGGAAGTTGTGTTCACTGAAAATGTTAAACCTAGCATCGAAACATGTTTTAATAGACATGTTTCATGGATAGGATAGGATTAGAGGGATATGGGCCAAATGTAGGCAGGTGGGACAAGTGTAGATGGGGCATTTTGGTTAGTGTGGGCAAGTTGGGCCGAATGGTCTGTTTCCACGCAGTCAATGTATGACACTATGACTCTAAGTGCAGAAGGGAGATGGAGATAATGTAAGATTAATGCAATTGTGATATAGAACAGCCCAATCTAATTGACCACTGGGACACATCTTTCTGTATTCCATTTTGAAGCCCTGGCTGTGTGAGAGTACTGGAGATTATCTGACAACCGTCTGAATTCACTAGTCCTTTTTGTTTAGTATGTGTGCATCTGGATATATGTGTGTGTGTGTGTGTGTGTGTGTGTGTGTGTGTGTGTGTGTGTGTGTGTGTGTGTGTGTGTGTGTGTGTGTGTGTGTGTGTGTGTGTGTGTGTGTGTGTGTGTGTGTGTGTGTGTGTGTGTGTGTGTGTGTGTGTGTGTGTGTGTGTGTATGTGAGTATGTGTACATATGCACACTGAACTCTTTTTTTTCTTACTTGTTTATCATATTGTTTACAGTGTACTATGTTTACATATTCTGTTGTGTTGCAGCAAGTAAGAATGTAATTGTTCTATCTGGGACATCCATCCATATTATCTATCTATCTATCTATCTATCTATCTGTCTATACATCTATCTATCTATACATAAAACTCTGATCTTGTGCTCTTCCAGTTTGCGCAGTTTTTCAATATGCGCAAAAACGGTACGCAATAGCGCTAAGATTTTTCCTCAGCCTCCTGTGTGACAGGGACCCAACGGGCCCACAGTCTAGTATGACAATAAAACACACTGACTCTCTTGACTCTTGACTAATAGGAACCGGAGGGGTGATTTTTTTCACACAAAGGGTGATGGGTATATGGAACAAGCTGCCACAGGAGGTAGTTGAGGCAGGTGCTATCACAACGTTCAAGAAACATTTAGACAGGTGCATGAATAGGTCAGGTTTAGAGGGTTATGGGCCAAATGCAGGCAGGTAGAACTAGTGCAGATGAGACATGTTGGTCAGTGTTGCCAAGTTAGGCAGAAGGGCCTGTTTCCACGCTGTATGAGTCTACAACTCTATAGACTCTAACTTTCCCCTAAAATAGTGTGATCTGTCACAACAATCTGTACTGCAGCACGGCACGTAATCCTTCGCCATGAGTGGCACGACTCCTAATTTGCATTGAGTGCAACTCCACACTACAACAGGCCCGTAATATTGAATCAGAGCTCATTCTTGCTTGAGAGGCCATAAATAAACCCGCATGGCTTTATTTTTGGTCGTTTGTGCACTTTACCCCGACTGTGAACATTGTTCATCTCACATCATTATGGGGTGAAACAGTGCCTTCAGTTTGTCTTTGGCAAGAAACATTCATTTATCCTGTTGCTGTTAATGTGGAGCTTGTTGACAAAACAGTGACTGACTTCATTAGTTGCTGTAATGGTTTTAGCAAGAATTGATTTCACATAAATAATCGTAGTTCAGAAAGTAGGGCAGCTTCTGTCTCCATGGAGCAGAGAGGCTCTTGTTTGCATTTCTATCTTTGATGCCTCGCTGCACATAATACATCGCGTTAGAACATTATAATTATCCCCATTTCCAACTGAAATGAAGTGAAAGAATGAACAAAAAATATTTTTAATGGAAAAACTAAAAACCACAGACAGATGGGACAAGTGTAGATGGGACATGTTGGTCAGTGTGAGCAATTGGGGCCGAAGGGCCTGTTTACATGTTGTGTGACTTTATGAATCTATAACTCTAAATACTTTCATTAATAATTTCATCATGAGGGGATAGATAGAGTGGAGATGCACAGCCTTTTTACCCAGAGTAGGGGAATCAAGAATCTGAGGAGCATGGGTTTAAGATGAGGGGCTTAATAGGAACCTGAGGAGCAACTATTTCACACAGTGGGTATACAGAACAAGTGCCAGAAGAGGTAGTTGAAACAGGTACAATATCTATTTCATTGAAGTCATCTACCTCATTGGAGACCTTTGAACGATCTTTAATTGGACGATCAGATTTTAATGTTATATCTTGCACTAAATATACCCTTTAACATTTATCTGTGCACTGTGGACGGCTTGATTATATTCATGTATAGTCCTTTCTTTGACTGGACAAAGCTTTTCACAATACCTCTGTACAAATGACAATAATCTATATTACTAAAAATTCTGATCTTGACCACTTCCTGTTGTTCTGTATATTGATTTTAGAAAAAAACGCTGCCACTTACGGCTGTGATTTTTGGCCATCTTACTCAGAGCCCCCCTCCGCTGCACGGGACAAGAGGATTTTTCCCAACGATGAAAAATAAAAGATTTATTAGTGTTTAAAAAATGTTGAGATTCTCTCTCCTGAAGGCCACGCCCCTTCCGGAGGGACTATAAAACCCAGAAGGGTTGAGTGCCTCAGTCAGTCTCTGCAAGATGGGGGAGCGGGAGGGTCACGTCTCTCAGTCTGAGCTGTGAATAACACTGAACACATGTCTACTAAACTGTGAGTGGTTTTACTGACCTGTCAATGCCCTTAATGTGGTTTGAAAATATGGTTTGGAAATATTAAAGCTGTGTTGCCTTTGGTTTGGAAATCCTAAAGCTGTGTTCCCTTTGGATTGGAAATGCTGAAGCTGTGTTGCCTAATTAAAGTTGCCTTGCCTAATTAAAGCTGCATTAAAGTTGCCTTGCCTTCTGTATAATTAAAAGTCTAATCTTGACCACTTATGTTTGCGCTTTATATTGATTTTAGAAAAAAACGCTACCGCGTGCGGCTGTGATTTTTGGCCATCTTACTCAGTCCCCCTCCGCTCATCAGGTGCCGAGGATTTTTCCCATCGATCAAAAATAAGAGTTTTTAGAGTTTAAAAAATGTTGAGATTCTCTCTCCTGTCAATCATGCCATGAAGGCCATGCCCCTTCTTGGGGGTGGGGAGGGACTATAAAACCCAGATGTGTGGGCGTTGCTCAGTCTCTGCAAAATGGAGGAGAGAGAGGTCACGACTCACTGTCTTTAGTGACCTTGCACCCTGCTTGAAATGGTTTGAAGCTGCACTTAAATTTGGTGGCCTTACACCCTGCTTTAAGTGGTAAGAAACCGCTCTTGAATTTGGTGGCCTTGCACCCTGCTTGAAATGGAATTTCAAGGAATAGCCATGAGTCAACTGCCAGCCCACCAGCTGTGAGTGAGAAGAGCTGCCAGCACAAGAATTCATTCGGCCCACAATGTCCATACTAGCCCTCTGGAAACCAGTCCCTTCAGCCCACTAGCACTCCAGAAAGCACCCTCCCCACCCCCACTGGCCACCAATATTGGAATTGGTGGAGAGGTGGAATATTGCGTTGGGGGAACAGCCCTCCAATGAGATGCTGGGACCCAACGGGTCCTACTTAGTCTAGTAACCAATAAAAATATAAACATAACAGCATTTAAAAGACATTTGGACAGGTACAAGGATAGGAAAGGTTTAAAGGGATAAGGGCCAAACACAGGCAGGTGGGACTAGCATAGATGAACATCTTGGTGGCATGCGCAAGTTGGTCTGAAGGGCCTGTTTCCATGCAGTGTGACTATAACTTTGCTTCTATTATATTAATGACATTTTAAGAATTTGGAAGATAGGAATTGGCATGCTTCTGGGACTAGTTTATTGTTATCCTGGCAACACTCTGAACATGTGGTTTATTGGTTTGCAACATCCATGTGTTGTCCATAGTCAGATCTACCCGTACAACTTAGCCCATTCCTCCAGAGGGCTGCACTAGCTCCGAAGCACTGTTAATGAGGATGTTGCCAGGACTCGAGGGCCAGAGCTATAGGGAGAGATTGAGCAGGTTGGGACTTTATTCCTTGGAGCACAGGAGGATGATGAGTGATCTTATAGAGGTATACAAAATCGTGAGAGGAATAGATCGGGTAATCGCACAGAGTCTCTTGCCCAGAATAGGGGAATCGAGAACCAGAGGACATAGGTTTAAGGTGAGGGGGAAAGATTTAATAGGAACCTGAAGGGCTTCTTTTTCACACTAATTGTAGTGGGTGTATGCAACAAGCTGCTAAAGAAAGTAGTTTCTACTTACAGGTACTAATGCAACGTTTAAGAAACATTTAGACAGGCAAATGGATAGAATACGTTTAGAGGGATATAGTCCAAACTCTGGTAAGTAGGTGTAGTGTAAATGAGACATGTTGGTCGGTGTGGGCAAATTGGGCCAAAGGGCCTACTTCAACGATGTATGACTCTTTGACATGGGCTGAAGAGCCTGTTTCCACGTTGCATGACTCTATGAGCCTAAATAACCTTATGACACCCTCTTGCAAATCTTTCCATTGATCTTTCTCAGAACATGGAACAATGCAGCACAGGAAATAGCCTTTCGGTCCACAGCGCCAGAGGCCAAGAAAAAACTAATCTCTTCTGCCTGCATGTGATCCATGTCCATCTATTCCCTGTATTTCCATGTGCCGAACTAAAAGCCTCTTAAACGCCACTATTGTATCTGCCTCCATCACCACCCCCGGCAGCACATTCTAGGCACCCAGCAACCTCTGTGTAAAAAAAATTGCCCTGCACAAACTTTTCCCTTATCACAAAGATATGCACCCTGGTCTTTGACATTTCCACCATGGGATAGGGTGGGAGATTGCAACCTTCACATGGTCCACCCTTTTTTGACAAATGCAATCAACCTGGCGTGCACAATCAAATAAGATCAAATAGAACAAGTTGTCCTACAACTTTAGGCTGTGCACGCCATATGCAAGAAGAAGACCCTGGGGAAAAGGGTCTGATTGTCTATCATATCTATGCCTCTCATAATTTTATATTTCTGTCAGGTCTCCCCTCAACCTCTGGCGTTCTAGAGAAAACAATCCAAGTCTGTCTGTCATCTTACAGCTAATGCCCTCTAATCCAGGCAACATTTTGGCAAACCTCTTCTGTACCCTCTCCAAAACCTCCACATTCTTCCTAAAATGACCAGCTCACAATACTCCAAATGCAGCCTAACCAAAGTCCTATAAAGCTGCATCATGACTTCCTGGCTCTTATACTCGATGCCCCGCCCAATGACGGCAAGCATACCATACATCTTCTAAACCGCTCTGTCTACTGGTGCTGCCACTTTCAGGGAGCTATGGACTGGGACCCCAAGATCCCTCTGCACACCAATCGTGTTCATGGTTTTGTCATTAACTGTACATTTTTCCCTTACGTTCAACCTACTAAAGTGTAACACCTCACAAAATTGTGTTTTAGGGACAAATTGGGCCAAAGGGTCTGTTTGTAAGCTGTATGACCCCATGACTTTACCCAGGGCAGGGGAATCAGAAACCAGAAGACAGGTTTAAGGTGAGAGGAGGAAGATTTAATAAGAACCGAAGAAGCAGCTTCATCACAGAGAATGGTGGGTCTATGAAATGAGCTGCCAGGGGTAATTGAAGGTGGTATAATAACAGCATTTGAAAGATATTTGGATAGTACTGTACATGGATTTGAACGTTTTAGAGGGATATGGGCCAAACACAGACAGATGAGACAAGCGTAGATGGAGTATTGTGGTCGGCGTGGGCAAGTTGGGCTGAGGGGCCAGTTGCTGTGCTGTATGACTCTATGCACTCGTTTTGTTGCATTTTTCCACAAGATCAGTCGAGTCAAGTCAGATTTAAAAAAAATTATAAATACTTGGGCTGGACGCAGGTTTTCTCCATAGATTGAGTTAGGTGTGATTTGAACGTTATTCCCAACCGCACCTTCAGTTCACATCAGTGGTATCTACCCGACAAGGTGCAGGATTGTAGATTGATTGAGCCAGTCTGAAGAAAGGTCCCAACCCGAAATATCACCTATCCATATTCTCCAGAGATACTACCTGACCCACTGAGTCACTCCAGCACTTGTCAGGTGAAGACTCGCCCTGGTGCGCCCTGTGCACCTAAAGCAGGGCAAAACCAATCCAACTCACAACCACCCAATACAGACACAAAGTGTTGGAGTAACTCAGCGGGTCAGGCAGCATCTCTGGAGAAAAAGGATGTGTGACGTTTCGGATCAGGGCTCTTCTTCAGATTGGGGCCCAACCCGAAAAGTCACCCATCTTTTTTCCTCCAGAGATGCTGTCTGACCCACTGAGTTACTCCAGCACTTTGTGTCTATCTTTGGTATAAACCAACCAGCATCTGCAGTTCCTTCCTAGTTATTGTCTGCTTTCTCTCAATCATGGATGAAGTAGTGGAACTTGTCACCATCCTGATACCACAAACCAGCCACTCACCAATAACCTACTCGCCAATGCCCAGTTGAGTTTTCACATGGATCGTGTGGCTGCACATCATATCCACAACCATCATCAACATCGGCCACCATTCAAGGTCGAAGGTGATTGCCCTCCTGTTGGGTCCTCAAGGTGGACATGCTGTGTGTAACATCTTTTACCGTGGGGAGACTGGTGCACTGACAGAGACAGACCCGGGTCCAATGGCACTGACTCCACCACAGTTGCGATTCCCTCCCTGTTGCAGCCTTCTTCCCCCTTCTCAGCCATTGTGGTGCTCCCCCCGCTTGCCAGACACCATCCTCCTCCGCTCCGCCTGTTCCACCGTCAAGGTCTGCTTTGGCCACGCTTTGCCGGGAACCTTCCCCTCGACCTGCCCGTCAGAGGTGGCCCTGCCAGGAGCACAGCTCGAGGTGGACCTCAGGCACACGCAAGCTTCTCCACCTCAACGTAGTGGCGGCTAGGTTACGACCTGTGTGGATTCTTAATTACTTATCTGCCTCCTGATCTGACTGCACACCATTTGGCACAGCACCAGAGACCCAGGTTCAATCCTGACTATGGGTGCTGTCTGTATGGAATTTGTACGTTTTCCCTGTGTCCACGTGGGATTTCTCTGGGTGCTCCTGTTTCCCCCTATGTATGGGTTTGTTGGTTAATTGGTTTCGGTAAAAAATTATACCTTGTCCCAAGTGTGTAGGATTTTTAAGTTGTTTTTTAAGTTTTTTAAGTTTTGAGACCTATCAATGATTCAGTTGTTCAATGGTTCGTTATTGTCATGTGCATACAGTTCAGTGACAATCCTACCATATATTGGTAATACTAAGTACAGATGTGTAAGAGAGTAGATCAAACTGAGACCATACACAAATTGGCACATTTTCAGCACCATTGTGAAGGAAGAAGGGTAGGAGATAGTGAGTGAGGGGGAGGTGGGTGATTGGGAGGTGAGTGAAGGGTATGTGGGTGCTGGGGAGGTGGGTGATGGGAGGGTGGAGAGGAATATGGGGGTGACAGAGAGGGGAGCAGAGATGGTGAGGGAGGGGAGAGAGGCAATGTTGAGGAATGAGAAAGGGAGATAAAGAGGGTGAGGGAGGAGGAGAAGGTGAGGAAGGGAGCAGAGTGGTGAGGGAGAGGGGGAGAGGGATGTGGGGTGACAGAGGGGGGAGCAGAGATGGTGAGGGAGGGGAGAGAGGCAATGTTGAGGAATGAGAAAGGGAGATAAAGAGGGTGAGGGAGGAGGAGAAGGCGAGGAAGGGAGCAGAGTGGTGAGGGAGAGGGATGTGGGGTGATAGAGGGGGGAGCAGAGATGATGAGGGAGGGTGGAGAGGAATATGGGGTGACAGGTGGGACTAGCTTAGATGGGGCATCTTGGTTGACATGGATGAGTTGGGCCGAAGGGCTTGTTTCCATGCTGTACGACTATATCTTTATTTTAAGGTAAAACAAGCAATACTAGATATAAAGTGCTGGAGCAATTCAGTGGGTCAGACAACATCTTTGGAGAAAAAGAATAGGTGATGTTTTGGGTCGGGTCCCTTCTTGAGATACTGTAGATGTGAGGATAGGTCCAGACATGAAACGTCATCTATTCATGTTCTCCAGAGATGCTGCCTGACCCGCTGAGTGACTACAACATTTTATGTCTCTTTTCGGTATAAACCAGCATCTGCAGTTCCATCCTGTACAAATAAATCGATACGTTCAGTGGAAATAAGTTGTAACAATAGGGGCCATTGTTTATCTTTGTGTTTGCAGATGGCATTGCTGCAGTGGGAGACGGAGAGGAGGAGGACGGTTCCTCTGAGCTGGCGGAGTCCCCGAGTTCAGGGCAAGCTCCGGAAACAAGCCCACGGACCTCGGCTCTGGGGAGAATCGTGGCCTGGGGCAGGCAGAGGGCCAAGCGGACACTCTTCTTCCCCAACGGCGTGAAGGTCTGCACCACCGAGTCCATGAAGCAGATCATGGCCAGCCACCTGGAGTATTACAAGCTAAAGGGTAAGAAACACACGCTGATCGATGGTGAATCTGTGGAATTCATTGCCACAGACGGCTGCTGGAGGCCAAGTCATTGGGTATTTTTAAGGCAGGGATTGACAGATTTGTGATTAGTAAGGATGTCGGGGTTTATGGGGGAAAAGGCAGGAGAATGGGGTTGAGAGGGAAATATAGATCAGCCATGACAATGGTGGAGTAGACTCAATAGGCCAAATGGACTAATTTGGCTCCTATAACTTATGAATTTATGTTGGTTTGATGTTGCACAACCCACTGTAGGAAGCAGACTGTCAGGCTGCATCACAACCTGGTATGCCCAAGACCATACAAACCTGCAGAGAATTGTAGAACTAGCAGTCCATCACACAGAGCAGACTTCCCACCATTAACTCCATCTACACTTCACCATGACTTGGAAAGCCAGCCAACATAGAGAGCGGTCCTGAGCTACTGTCTACCTCACTGGAGACCCTCGGACTATCTTTAATCATACTCCCTTTATCCTGCATCTGTACACTGTGGAGGGCTTGATGTAATCATGTATATCTTTCTGCTGACGGCATAACACACAACACATACAGGCCGACCCCTGCAACTTCAACCGAGTTAAGACTCTAACATTTTTTAAAATATTTTGGATTTGAAGGGTACAAGATGGTGCCTAAATTGCAAAGACTCTTGTGTACTGACTCAGTGTGGTCCACTCTTATACTTAATCTGCCTGTGCCTAATGCATAGTAGGATTGTCACTGAATTATATGTAAAATAGGAATTTCACCGTACTTAGGTGCATGTGACAATAGAGTACCATTTAACCTTTCTTTAGACTCTTGATATACAGCGCGGAGTTACGCCCTACAGCCCATGGAGTCCACGCCAACCAGTGATCACCCCGTACACTAGCACTATCCTGCACACTAGGGACGATTTACAATTTTACCAAAGCCAAATAATCCAAAATCCTGTACGTCTTTGGAGTGTGGGAGAAAACCAGAGCACCCGGAGAGGACCCATGCGCTCAATGGGAGAACGTAGAAACTCCATAAAGACAGCACCCGTAGTCAGGATCAAACTCGAGTCTCTGGTGCTGTAAGGCAGCAGCTCTAACCGCTGCGCCACTACTGCTCTGATGACATCCTCTGGGGAGAGTTGGCAAGATCATTCTCAACTAGTAGGATCAGTTCCTGCTGCTGGTTGGATCACAGAAGAGCATTAATGGTATCTAGTCTTAATATCACAAAATAACTGAGATCAATGGGATCTTCAAAGAGATGGGAACTCAGATAGCGAAAAACAGATCAGAGGGCTGAGAGGGGGACAGAGATGTGGAGTGTGTTCTGTCTTTCAAGTTACACATAGCAGCCACAGCCAGATAATCTGACAAGCAGCTGCAGTGAATACTAATGTCAGTATTAATATTGCAGTTGCAACAACATCCAAGGGATAAAGAGGCTGAGCTCTTTATTAATTACCTCACAAAGTGGTCATGGCTGAAGCACTAAGAACTTTGCAGAGGCAGGAAACGGACATTAGCTTAGAGGATAACTGGCAGATTAGAGATAAGGCAACTGAACCATCCCATCAACAACTAGAGAATGCTCCTGATCTACCATCTATCTCAGCGGAGACCCTCAGACTATCTTTAATTGGACTTTACTGGACTTTATCTTGCACTAAACGTTATTCCCTTTATCCTGTGTCTGTACACTGTGGACGGCTTGATTGTAATCTTTCCACTGACTGGAAATAAAAGTATGCAACAAAAAAGCTTTTCATTGTACCTCGGTACAACCAACGACCAACGATCACTAGTTCTGTGTTATGCCAGTTTTACATTCTATACACTAGGGGCAATTTACCAAAGCCAATTAACGTACGTCTTTGGGATGCTGGAGGAAACCAGAACTGGTTACTCTTTTTTAGTTCAGCTTAGTGTGGACGTACAGCGTGGAAACCAGCGAGATTGTGCCGACCAGTGGTCACTCGGGACAATTTACAGAAGCCAAATAACCAGCAAACCGGCATGTCTTTGGAATGTGGGAGGAAACGGAGTAGTCGGAGAAAACCCACATGATCACAGGGAGAAGGAGCAAACTCCACACGGACAGCACCCGCAGTCCAGATCGAACCGGGTCTTGGGCAATGTGAGGCTGCAACTCTACCAGCTGCACTACTCTGTCACGGTACATAGAAACATAGAAACATAGAAACATAGAAATTAGGTGCAGGAGTAGGCCATTCGGCCCTTCGAGCCTGCACCGCCATTCAATATGATCATGGCTGATCATCCAACTCAGTATCCCGTACCTGCCTTCTCTCCATACCCCCTGATCCCCTTAGCCACAAGGGCCACATCTAACTCCCTCTTAAATATAGCCAATGAACTGGCCTCAACTACCCTCTGTGGCAGAGAGTTCCAGAGATTCACCACTCTCTGTGTGAAAAAAGTTCTTCTCATCTCGGTTTTAAAGGATTTCCCCCTTATCCTTAAGCTGTGACCCCTTGCCCTGGACTTCCCCAACATCGGGAGCAATCTTCCTGCATCTAGCCTGTCCAACCCCTTAAGACAGTACGACCTCTGAACATCTGCATATCCCTGAAGATCTGTCCTGGGCCCAGCACATTAATGCAATCATAAAGATTCAATTGAACGTTGAATTCTCCAGTTTTAGGTAACCTTACACCAACCCAACGACCCCTCACCCCCCTTTTTAACCCCACCCCCCATTTTTACTCCCCTCGTCCCTCATCTGTACCCCACCTGGACCCCCACCTGTTTCTCCCCACCAGTCCCCCCCCCCCTCCCCTCCCCTGCCATTTTCCTCCCTCTGGCTTTACAATCGCTACTCTTCAAACCTGTCACACCTTCTGGCCTTTGTTCCAAACACTCGGTGCCTGGAACATTTATTCCACACCTGTCTATTTTTCTCTTTCCACTACCTCTTTTACTTGTGTGTGGACAAATTGCACTCATGTATGGCATGATTTCCCTAGCATTATGAATAACCTTCACATTACCAAGTGGATTGAAACAATGCTGCTTTTTTATTTACAAAATTGTTTTGGCACCCACCTGTGAAATGTATAATTAAGTATAATTATCGCTAAAAACTAGTTGGCAGCGACTTATCCCATGCAACATTCAGTCACATCGCTGACATAATATGTTGGTGCCATGGCATGTCATTCTTTTCTAGTTTAGTTGACAGACACAAAGTGGAAACAGGTCATTCAAACCACCGAGTCGACGCCAACCAATGATCACCTCTACACTAGTTCTATCCTACACACTAGGGACAATTTACAGAAGCCAATTAACGTACAAACCAGCACATCTTTGGAGTGTGGGAGGAAACCGGAGCACCCGGAGCTTCCGGAGCACAGCATAACATGTCAGTGCTATAACATGTCACTCTTTTTTACTTTTGTTTAGTTTATTTTAGTTTAGAGATACAGCTTGGAAACAGACCCTTCAGCCCACCGAGCCCATGCCAACCTGCGATCACCCCTACACTAGCGTTATCCTACACATTAGGGAGAATTTACACATTTTTCTGAAGCCAATTAACCTACAAACCTGTACGTCTTTGGAGTGTGGGAGAAAACCGAAGCACCCGGAGAAAACCCACGCGGTCACAAGGAGAATGTACAAGTTCCATACAGACAGCACCTGCAGTCAGGATCGAGCCCGGATCTCTGGCGCTGTAAGGCAGCAACTCTACTGCTGTGCCACTGTGCTGCCCCTGGCACTGCGCCACTCTTCTCACCTTAACAGAACGCAAACAGTCTTTCACTGTGTCAATGTAGGCACAAACAACAATAAACCAACACCTAGAGTGTGGTTTGGAGCCTAGGCCCTAGACATTGTTACCATTGTCCATCTCTAGAAACAACATTCTAACCCTGCGCTGATAAGACAGAGAGATTTAGAAAATAAACCATGAACTGGAAGAACTCAGCGGGTCGAGCAGCATCTGTGTGGGGAAGAAATTGTCAACATTTTACATCAGGTTTCAAAACGATTTAGCCATGTTATTTTTTCTGCTGTTTAAGAGTCAATTGCATTTGGATGCATTCTCTACCACTGCCTCCATGATGATTCTGACCTCTCCCCATAATTATGTGCCACAGACCTTTGGCATTATAGTTTTATATCTATTGTCTTGAATGCTGTGAGATGTTTTATACGTCTTATACAAACGCCAATTATTTGACTTACAGGTTTCCAGATCAAAGCTTCCATTAGCATTTACAATGAAATCTTTGAAATAATATTACACAGCTTTCAAAATAATTTATATTTAAAATAATGGATAGTACATTGAATTGTTTATCTATAATACAATGATGGCACACAGATGAAGTCCAGTCCATCACCCAGACCACACTCCACGCCATTGGCCCCAACTACACTTCATGCTGCCTCGAAAAAGCAGCCAACATGATCAAACACTTGGCTCTACCCGAGCCAACTGCCTGCCCCTTTTCCAGGGATACGTCCGTGCCCGGGTGAAGTTAGAAAGGGAATATGCCCTGTCCACGGGCACCCTGAGGGAGTTCCGGGACCGCTGGGCTCCGCATGGTGTAGAATGTATCCTCAATAAGGATTGTATCATAATTGTATAATAGTTTACTATGGATATATGTTTGTATCGTATTATGGTGGTGGGTTCTGGTTTGTTTTATTGTAGTGTAAATATTATTTTTTTAATAATTTAATACATTTTTTGAAAATTAAAAAAAAAAAATGTTTTAAAACATAATTAAACACTTGTTCCACCCCAGTCATTGCTTCTTTTCCCTGCTCCCATCTGGCAGAAGGTATAGAAGCTTGAACCGGGAACAACTGATAACTCTGTTATCAGGCATCTCAATGTTCCTTCCACAAACTAGGATACTGTCCAATTCACCTATACCTCATGCGAACATTGGACTTTGTCTCTGAAACTGATGCTCTACGATGCTGAGAAGTATATTCTGCACTCTGTATCTTCCCCTTTGTCCTATCTATTGTACTTGAGTTTGATGTGATTTAATTCACGTATGGTATATCTGTTTGGACAGCATGCAAAACAAAGCTTTTCAATGTACCTCAGTACACATGACAGTAAGAATAAACCTAAGAATGTATATGGAGAAAATTGACAGATTTATTAAAATGTGGTGTAAATTCACATTTGAGAATTTAATAGAAGGAATTTTATCTTTTGGGTTCCATAGAATAACTTCTCGAGTTGATGATGAATATATCCACTGAACTCTCTGGTTTGGCAATTCCTGTGGTCTGGCCAGTTTTGAGTCTGTAACACAGATCTATATTAATAAATTCTAATTATGATCTAAAATTAACTATGATCCATACTAATCTGTAGCTAATTAACCTGCCAATACAACTTTTGCAATCTTCGCTGAGAGAAAGAGAGTGAAGAGTCCTGAGTGTTTTATTGTCTCGGAGTTATTTGGCGTTACGGACATTTCCCAAAGCTCTTGTGTGACCTGGGAAGTATCATGTTCTTGGAGCAAGTATCAATATCATTATTCTGCCCAGAGGACTATGATCAGGAAGCTATATCTGTGCTTCAGATTATCTGTAGTCTGGCAAGTCAGCTTCCAAGGGCATCAATCCAGAGACACGAATTCAACCTGAATTAGGTGAGACACGCCAGATCTGAGGACTGAAGAAGTGTTCTGACCCAAAATGTCACCCATCCTTTTTCTCCAGAGATGCTGCCTGACCCGCTGAGTTAGTCCAACATTTTGTGTCTATCGTAGCTGAGACACATTTAGGTTTAGGTTTATTATTGTCACATGTACAGAGGTACAGTGAAAAGCTTTGCTTTGCAAACAGATCATAAATATAATCAGAGATAATATAAGGCCACAAGATATAGGAGCAGAATTTGGGATGGATAGATGGATAGATGGATAGATAGACATATAGACAGACAGACATACAGACACAGACAGAATGACTATGTCTATCTTCACAGTCAGATAGAGAGAAATATATATATAGACACACACACACACTAATTACTTATATTACTAAAAGTCTGATCTTGACCACTTCCTATTGTTCTGTATATTGATTTTAGAAAAAACGCTGCCACTTACGGCTGTGATTTTTGGCCATCTTACTCAGAGTTCCCCTCCGCTGCGCAGGACAGAGGATTTTTCCCATTGGTGAAAGATAAAAGAGTTATTAGTGTTTTGAAAATGGTGAGATTCTCTCTCCTGAAGGCCACGCCCTTTCTGGAGGGACTATAAAACCCGGAAGTGTTGAGTGCCTCAGTCAGTGTCTGCATGATGGGGGAGCGAGAGGGTCCCGTCTCTCAGTCTGAGAGACTAAACTGTGAGTGGTTTTACTGACCTGTCAGGGCCCTTCATATAGTTTGAAAATATAGTTTGGAAAAGCTAAAACTGTGTTGCCTTTGGTTTAGATATGCTAAAGCTGTGTTGCCTTTGGTTTGGAAATGCTAAAGCTGTGCTGGTTTGGAAATGCTAAAGCTGTGCTGTCTAATTAAAGTTGCTTAATTAAAGTTGCCTTGCCTAATTAAAGTTGCCTTGCCTCTATATAATTAAAAATCTAATCTTGATCACTTCCTGTTTGCGCTTTATATTGATTTTAGAAAAATCGGCTGTGATTTTTGGCCATCTTACTCAGTCCCCCTCTGCTCATCAGGTGCCGACGATTTTTCCCATCGATGAAAAATAAAAGAGTTATTAGTGTTTAAAAAAGGTTGAGATTCTCTCTCCTGTCAATCATGCCATGAAGGCCACACCCCTTCTGGTGGGAGGGGGATGGGACTATAAAACCCAGAAGTGTGGGCGTGGCTCAGTCTCTGCAAGATGGAGGAGGAAGAGGACATGACTCGCTATCTTTAGTGGCCTTGTACCCTGCTTGAAATGATATGAACTGCACTTGAAGTTGGTGGCCTTGCACCCTGCTTGAAGTGGTATGAAACTGCACTTGAATTTGGTGGCCTTGCCACCTGCTTGAAATGGAATTTCAAGGAATAGCTGTGAGTCAACTGCCAGCTCACCAGCCATGAGTGAGTGAGCTGCCAGCACAACAGGCTTGAGTGACTGAACTGCCAGCCCAAGAATCTATTCGGCCCACAATGTCCATACTAGCCCTCTGGAAACCAGTCCCTTCAGCCCACAACACCCATACTAATGCTCCAGAAAGCCCCACTGGCCACCAATGTTGGAATTGGTAAAGAGGTGGGATATTGCGTTGGGGAGCAGCCCTCCCATGTGATGCTGGGACCCAAAGGTCCCATTCATTTCTATTTAATCAGTCTGAAGAAGGGTTTCAGGCCGAAAAGGTTGCATATTTCCTTCGTTCCATAGATGCCGCTGCACCCGCTGAGTTTCTCCAGCATTTTTGTGTACTTTGATTTTCCAGCATCTGCAGATCCTTCTTAAACACTAAGTGGAAGTCACGGAATGAGCGGGACCTTTGGAGTAAACACAGTCAGACCTATCAAAGCATTTATTCCTTCCAAACACAGTCGGACCCAACAAAGCATTTATTCCTTCCAAACGCAGTCAGACCTAACAAAGCCTTTATTCCTTCAAATCACAGTCGGACCTAACAAAGCATTTATTCCTTCCAAACATAGTTGGACCTAACAAAGCATTTATTCCTTCCAAACACAGTCGGACCTCATTGCATTGCAGTTTCAAGCACTGGCAGGGCAGGCCAAACAACCCATTGCACTGTCACTTAATTTCCAATTTTGCATTGCAGTTTCAAGCACAGGCAGGACAGGCCATTTTCCTGCCTTCTCCCCATAACCTTTGACGCCCCTTCTGATCATGAACCTATCAATCTCTGCTTGAAAAATACCCAATGAGTTGGCAATGAATTCCACAGATTTGCCACCTTCTGGCTAAAGAAATTCCTCCTCATCTCAGATATGCAAAGCTTTGAACAGCAGCAACTGGCCTTTTCAAGCTGACGTGTTGTCCCTGCTCAGTTTGCCAGGAAGCCATCTGGGAAGCATTCCGGATTTTCTTGGACAGGATTCCTGAGCACAAGGAGTACCAGCACTGGGTCAGCATCTGTCTACAGGAGACTCATTCCCCCATCGAGATCGGCCACCAATTCAGCAATTCCCTGGAACATATCTCCATGCTTCAGCAGGTAAGGAGCGACTCTACTCAAAGAGAACATTCAACGTGAATGCGCTTTACTTCCAGTTTTCATTCTATCTTCCGGCGCATTTGGTAGAGCTGCTGCCTCACTGCACTGGTGGCCCAAGTTCAAACATGACTTTGGGGTGCTGTTTGTATGTGGAGTTTGCACGTTCTCCCTGTGACCATGTGTGTTTCCTCCAGGTGCTCTGGATTCCTCAACATCCCAAAGACGTGCACATGTGTAGGTTAATTGGCCTCGGTAAATTGTCCCTAGCGTGTTGGGAGTGGTTAGGAAATTGGGATAGCATAGAACTAGTGTGGATATGTTATCGATGGTCAGCATGGACTTGGTGGGCTGAATGGCCAGTTTCCATGCTGTATCTCTAAACCAGGTGAGATCTGTCATTATTAGTTTAGAGATTCAGCATGTAAGCAGTCCTTCCAGCCCACTGAGTCCACACTGACCAACAATTACCTGTACACTAGTTCTATGTTATCTCACTTTCTCATCCACTCCCTACACACGAGAGGCAATTTAACAAGGCCAATTAACCTGTAGACCCGCGCGTCTTTGGAATGTGGGAGGAAACCAGAGCACCCGGAGGAAACCAACGTGCTCACAGTGTGAACGTGCAAGCTCCACACAGACAGCACCCGAGGTCAGGATCGAACCCGGGTCTCTGGTGCTGTGAGGCAGCAGCCCTACTGCTAGCCTTAAATTTAGCTTCTGTGAAATGCAAGTAAATGCAAGTAAATAAAATGAAATGCTCTGTTTTGCAAATTCGATTTATTAGCAGTCCTACATTTTGGTTTAGAAGTTAAAAAGGAAATAACAGTTTTTCTTTATTTCCAGAAACTAGCTATACAAAGTGGTGATCTTCAACTCAGGTAATGAATTGACTTCACAGATTGTTGAAACTTGTTCAAGTGGGCCTATTGTTTGTGCACAATCATTACAGTTATAGTTATAGAGTCAAACAGTACAACATGAAAACAGCTCCTTCGGTCCAACTTGTTTATGCCGGGCAAGATGCTCCATCTATGCTAGTCCCATCTGCCCACGTTTTGGCCCACATCTCTCTAAACCTTTCCTATCCATGTACCTGTCCAAATGTATTTTAAATGATGTGATAGTACTTGCCTCAACTAACTCCTCTGGCAGCTCGTTCCATATACTCACCAACTCTGAGTGAAAAAAAATTACCCTTCAGGTTCCTATTAAATCTTGCCCTTCTACAAACCTACAGTATTTGATTCCTCTATTCTGGGTAAATGTCTCTGCACATTCACCCTATCTATTTCACTCATGTTTATATACATATATAAGATCTCCCCTCAGCCACCTGCGCTCCTAGGAATAGAGTCCTAGCCTGCCCAACCTCTCCCTACAGCTCAGTTCTTTGAGTCCTGGCAACATGCTTGCAACAATTACTATTCATCAGGTGGAAAGTAACCTTGGTCCCACAATTACTATTAAAACACAAAGTACGTGCTCTAACACCAGGATAAGTGCTCAACCAAGAAAACCAAGCCCAATGTCGTATCTAAACTACCTATACACACTTACACAGTAGGACAATAATTAACTTAATGTTCAGTCATAAGCTATCTGCTTATTGACAAACACACAAGCTAAATGTTTAACCAAGAAACCCAATCCCAATGCCACATGATAATCTAAAATGCCTTTACACAGTTAAAATATGGGACAACAAAAGATAGGCGTGTAGATGACAGTATATCAATGGCGTTATCAAGTGGGGACCTCCCTTCACTGGTGTTTCATTGCGACATTAATTAAAATTGCCATGTTCCGCATGTAAGAAGGTATGAAAATCCCTGTCAGAGCCTGAACAGATGTCACAGAATTAAGGGAAGTTGTTATGTTTGTATTGTGTGATCTACATTAATTCTACTGTATCTTCTGCACAAGCTGCACAGTGGCTTAGCTTAAAAGCTGCACAGTGGCTTAGCTTGAGGAGCCGCTGCGTCTCAGCACCAAAGATCCGGGTTCGATCCTGACCTCGGGTGCTGTCTGTGTGGAGTTTGCACGTTCTCTCTGTGACCGCATGTGTTTGCTCCGGGTGCACCGGCTTCCTACCACATCCCGGTTTTGTAGGTTAATTGGCCTCTGTAAATTGCCCCCTAATGTGTAGGGAGTGGATGAGAAAGTGGGATAACATAAAGCTCATATGAACTGGTGATGGATGCTCAGCATGGACCCAGTGGGCCGAAGGGCCTGTATCCATGTTGTACCTTTCAATCAATCAATTAATCAAAGAGTTGATAAACTAAATGACCAGAATGACTGGTGTCTAATTTGTGCTTCCTTTTCTCTCCGCTGAGAAAGTATTCCAGTGGATCATGGACCTACCGAGAACTCAGTAACAACTTCAGGTATGATTTCACCTTTGATAATTGTAGGTGAGAGGGGCAGAGTTTGATAGAGATATGCGGGGCTTAATTTTTTACAGAGGATTGTGGGTGCTTGGAATGCGTTGCCAAGGATGGTGGTGGAGGCAGATACGAGAGTGGCCTTTAAGTGACTTTTGGATAGGCACTTGGATATGCAGGGAATGGAGTGATATGGATCAAGTACAGGCAGATAGACTTAGTGTTGATATCATATTGACACCATGATGTTGACAGCACAGACGTTGTGGATCGAATGGCCTATTCCTGCCCTGTGCTGTTCTATGTTCGATATTCTATGATATTTAATCCGTGCAGGCTAGAAACAGTTGGCTTGTACTGAAAGCCCTCATTTAGTTTGCATCAATTTTGCAGTACCGTGCCCTTCCATAATCTGGTCTCTGCCCAACTCTCTTGTCATGCTCAATCTGTCCAATGGAAGCTATAAGAGAGAGAAACAAACTCCAATTGGAAAAGCATGAATGAGAAGCATATCCCACATATTTGAGTAGGAGACATAAATTGCTGGAGTAACTCAGTGGGACAGACAGCATCTACTTCTCTCCAGAATGTCTACCTTTGATGTAAACCAGAACCTGCAGTTCTTTTCTGCACATGTTTGATAGTATGAGTCAGAGGGAAGAAACTCTAGAAGTTTAGAACTATAATATGGTAGTGCAGCAAATAGGTGTCAGAAATTGACAGAGAATTCGATTAATCAAAGTCTTTTGAATTTGAAATAAAATAAATTATGAAGCTATAGGAAGGAACATAGAAGATGGGAGAGATTTATTTATTAATTCTTTCCCATCTCTCATTAAACTTATAACCTCTGGTTCTCGATTCCCCAACTCTGGGCAAGGGGCTCTGTTCGTTTACCTGATCTATTCCTCTCGTGTTTAGTTCAGTTTAGTTTATGATTGTCACGTGTACCGAGGTACAATGAAAACCTTTTGGTTGTGTGCTATCCAGTCGGGGAAATACTATAGATGATTACAATCAAGCCATCCACAATATACAGATACAGGATAAAGGGAATACATTTAGTGCAAGATAAAGTCACGTGAAGTCCGAGTAAAGATAGTTCGAAGGACTCCAATGAGATAGATGGTAGGCCAGGAGCATTATTTAGGATGCCAGCCTTCAACCTTTCAGCTTAGCTCCACTGATGGTGTTCCCAGTATATCATCTAGTTATGTTACTTCTGAAAGTCACTTTTTTTTCCAGACAAACTTATGCTGACACCAGCTTCAACCCCTAACATCGAGATCTCAAACGAAGTTGTGAATGAAACCAAAGTTCCTGTTAAGGTGAGAAGAGTGAAATTCTACTTGTTATGTCAGTGATGTGTCTAGATATTGCCTTGTGATTGTGAATTAACGAGCAGTAATTATACCAAATTTCACATTTCACAAATGACAGTAAAGAAGGTTTCATTGTCGGGGCATTGAGAACAAGAATCAAGAAATCATGCTGCAGCTTTATAGAACTTTGGTTGAGCCACATTTGTATTATTGCATGCAGTTCTGGTCACCCCATTACAGGAAGGATGTGGAGGCTTTGAAGAGCATGCAGAGGAGATTTACCAGAATGGTGCTTGGGTTGGATGGAGAGGTTGGACAGACTTGGATTGTTTTCTCTTGAACGTTAAAACTTGCTGTAAAACAAATCATTTTTCCACAGCATATATATTCCTAGGTCTTGTGTACTTTAAGTTGACTGCAGCTACACTTTTGCTTATTTTTCTGGGTTAGATGTTATTAAGGTGAGAGGGAAAATATTTAATATGAACCCAAGGGGCACCTTTTTCACATACAGGGTGGTGGGTGTATGGAACGAGCTGCCAGAGGAAGTAGTTGAGGCAGGTACAATTATAACATTTAAACGATGTTTGGATAGGTTCATAGTTAGCGAGGTTTAAAAATCTTAAAAACCGTGTGTGCGCAGATCGATCTCTTCTCCTGCCAGTCAGCACCGCTCTTCCCATGTCACTCCCCGGACGGTCCGCCCCTTCCTGCGCCATTGTGTCTTTACTAGAGCTGAGGATGGCCGCCGAAGGTTTCCAACCGGACTTCCGGAGAGACCCAAAGCAGCCCAGCCCCAAGCAGCCCAGCCCCAAGCAGCCCAGCCCCAAGCTGCCCTGCCCCAAGCAGCCCCGACCCAGCCCAGCGTGGGAGACCCGGCCCGGAGTCGGAGATGTTGCCAAACGTAAAGCTGAGACTCTGATCCCGACGGAGGAGAACGGCCAGTGACCAGCGCCCGCTGTGAGTCCCCATCACACCGGCAATTCCAGCAACTACCCCTCTGGTCACCTTGCTGGCTCCTCCCCCCCTCGGCTGTGATGCCCCCCTCTCCCCCATGGCACTTCCCCATCTTTTCTCCGAACTCACTCACTTCCCACCCACACACCCCTCTCCCCCCATAACTCCTCCGCCCACAGACCCCTCTCCTCCATAAACCCCCCCCCCCATTACCCACACACCCCTCCCACCCACAACTGCCCCACACCCCACCCTCCCCCACACACCACCCCTGCCCACACACACCCACCCCCCAGCACACACACCAACCCCCCAGCCCCACACACATCCACCCCCCCACACACCCACCCCCACACACCCATCCCCCACCACAACCCCACCCCCCACAACCACCACCCTGCACCCACAACAACCCTGCCCCACATCCCTCCTCCCCCCTCCCGCCCACAAACACATCTTCCCCCCACCCCACACACCCCCCCCACCACCCCGCTCCCTCCACACCCCCTCCCCCCTCCTACACCCTGTTCACACACACCCCTCCCACCGCACCCCAACCCCGACCACACACTTCACTTCTCTCCTGTCCTCCCCTCCCACACATGAAGAGGAGGGGGAGGGAGTGCTCGGGGTTGAGGGGAAATGAGCCGAGCCTGCGCAGTTAGGGGCTGTGGGTGAGTGGTGGAATATTGCGTTGAGGGAACGGGTTGTGTTGGGGGAACTGATGAGAGGCGGAATATTGCATTGGGGAATGGGTTACATTGGGGGACCAGGCCTCCCGTGTGACTGGGACCCAACGGTTCCCACTTAGTCTAGTATTTTCTAATAGTGCTATTACGTGCCACATTTTGTCCTGCCTCTCCCACTTCCAGCTCTCTTCTCTCCCGACTATCAGTCTGAAGAAGGGTCTTGACCCGAAAGGTCACCTATCCATGTTCTCCAGAGATGCTGGCTGACTTGCTGAGTTACTCAAGCACTTTATGTCCTTTTCTGATAATACTATCCATGATGACCACCAGGGGGCGCCGGGGAGACGGCTGCCCTGCCGGCAGTCTGTCATATTTTCTTTCTTTTCGTTATTTTTCAGTGCATTAAAAGTTTGTTTTAATGTTCTTCAGTTTGTTTTATGTGGGGGGAGGGGAGTGGATCGGGGGAAACTTTTTTTCAAGCTCCTACCATCCTGGAGATGTGATCAATATTCAGATCACATTCTCCGGGCTCTGCAGCCTACCATTGGTGGAGCTGGAAGCCTCCTCGGACTGTCGTGAGCCCCACCGTGGGGGGTGGACTTAACATCAGAGCTGATCCCTTGCCTGGGTCTGCTCCCACCGCGGAATCACCAACAAGGGCTCGTAGTCTTGGGAGAGGCTAGTCGGGAGCTCCAACATTGCGGAAGGCTCAACCAGCCCCGACACGAGGTTCGATCGCCCGGCGCGGGGGAGCTGACATCCCCCCGATGCGGGAGCTTGATAGTCTCGACGCGAAGGGCCCGAACGCCGCCAGCTACGGCAGTCAAGATCATCCCGTCAACGGGGGCTCGAGGCCCACGATCGAGGAAGAACAAAGGAAGACACTTGAACTTTATTTTGCCTTCCACAGCAGTGATGAATGTAGGAGTCACCGTGGTGGATGTTCATGTTAACAATGTGTTTTTTGAGTGATCTGTTGCCTTTAATTGTATGACTGACCTGGCCAATGAAATTCCTCGTATGTTGCAAAACATACTTGGTGAATAAAGTGTGATTGTGATTCTGATTACAATAAAGCCAAACACAAGTACAAACGATGGAGCAAAGAGAAAGATACCAAAGCGCAGAATATAGTTTCTCAGCATTTTAGACCAAAATATAGTGTAACGGCGACAGAAAAAGTACAGATTAATAAAAGTGCAAGGGCCGCATGATTGGAATTTATTCCTAGGGTATGAGAGGTGTGTGTTGTGAGTAGCAGGTTGAGTGATGGAAGGTAACATTCTTCTCTTCGTGTTTCAGGATGTACACGTGACCAACGTTGTTCCAGAAGAGCCTTCAGAACACCTTGTGAAGTTCAGCGTTAAACTCACTGACCAGAATTATAGCAGAGAGCTGAGTGACCACAACTCACAGCAGTACCAGGAACTTGCCCGGAGGTTTGAGATTCAGGCAAGTGCTGTGCCAAATGGAGAAACAGGGAATTGCAGTTGCTGGTTTACAAGATAAGATGCAAAATGCTGGAGTTACTCACCGGGTCACACAGCATCACTGGAGAATACAGATAGATGTCATTTTGGGTCGGGATCCTTCTTCAGACTGGTTGCAACCCAAAACGTCACCTATCCTTTTTCTCCAGAGATGCTGCCTGACCTGCTGGGTTACTCCAGCACTTTGTGTCTATCTTTCGGCCCACAGTGCTTGTGCTGAACATAATGCCAAATTAAACTAGTCTCCTCCGCCTGCATATGATCCATATCCCTCCATGCTGCCTGACCCGCTGAGTTACTCCAGCACTTTGTGTCTATCTCTGGAGAGCATGGATAGGCAACATTTTGGGCAAGACTCTTCCTCAGACTGAAACAAGGAACTGAAGAAGGGTTCCAGTCTTAAGAAGAGTTCTGACTTTAAAGGTCACTTATCCACATTTTGTGTCTTTTCAAGTGTAATGTTTGCTGGAATGTCCATCCTCCTGACATGGAATAGACTGCTCGCTCTCCCATCTCCTACCAACTGGGAATTGTACTTCATCCACATCCATTAGCCCAAGCACACATTTACCAAAATGATTTTGGGATTTGTCGTTAGCTGAGATTGGCTGACTCCCACTGTCTGATTTAAAACTTAGAAAGGGAGAGCACCTTCCGATTACGTACGGTGTTACGGTACCCGGACATGGCGCCGACGGACGAGAAGCCAAAGCAAAGAAGTGGAAGCCAAATAACCAAACGGAAACAAAGCCAAAACGCCAAATAAGCGAATGGAAACAAAGCCGAAAAGCCAAATAACCGAAAGGGTGGGACGTCTAAATGCAAACTAACCGATAGGGCAGGACACCTAAAAGCCAACTAACTGAAATGCTGCATCGCCTAAAAGCGAGCTCACTGAATGGCCGCTCTGCCGAAATGCCACCTACCCGAAAGGTGGCATCGCCTACAAGCCAACGGGACTGAATGCCGCTCAACAGAAAAGTCAAACAACGAACACGACACTGCCGGGAGGTGGGACTTGTCAGCAATTGGTCCAGACCCCCGCGTCCATCACATCACTGTGGAGGGATGAACATTGTCCCACATCTCCGCTCCATCCAACCCACAGCCCGCGGAGGGTGACCGTGGGAGAGTGGGGGCTGCCCTGAGGGATGCGCACCATCAGCCAATAACAACTTAGTGCTTGGGTTCAGATTGCCCAGTCACCTATGGCTTGTGTGGGAAAATGGCCCCCCACCCCCCTTCTCTCTCTCCCCCCTCTCCCCCCTTCTCTCTCTCTCTCTCTCTCTCTCCCCCCTTCTCTCTCCCCCCTTCTCTCTCTCTTCTCTCTCCCCCCTTCTCTCTCTCCCCTCTCTCTCTCCCTCCCCTTCTCTCTCTCCCCCTCTCTCCCCTTCTCTCTCCCTTCTCTCTCTCTCTCTCCCCCCTTCTCTCTCCCCCTCCTCCTCTCTCTCTCTCTTCCCCCCTCTCTCTCTCTCCCCCCCCTCTCTCTCTCTCCTCTCTCTCCCCTCTCTCCTCTCCTCTCTCTCCTCCTCTCTCTCTCCCCTCTCTCTCTCCCCTCTTCTCTCTCTCTCTCTCCCCTCTTCTCGCTCTTTCTCTCTCCCCCCTCTCTTCTCTTTCTCTCTCTCCTCTTTCTCTCTCCTCCCCCTCCCCCTCTCACTCCATTTCCTTCCTCTCTCCTCCCCGTCTCTCTCTCCCCTTCTTCTTCTCTCTCTCCCTTCTTCTCTCTCTCTTCTCTCTCCCCTCCTCCCCTCTTCTCCCCCACCTCTCTCTCCCCCTCCTCCCTCTCTCTCTGCCCTTTTCGGCGACGCTCCAGCCTTTCAGTTAGTTGGCTTCTCTCCCCCTCGGCGTCCCGCCCTTTCGGTCTAGTTTGCGTTTCGGCTTTGTTTCCATTCGGTTATTTGGCTTCCACTGCTTTGCTTCGGCTTCTCGTCCATCGGCGCCACGTCCGCATACGCGGTTTTACGGGGCAAAGGCAATCCAACTGCCTGCAAGTGGCATCACAAGTGGATCGAGTGGTAAAGATCGACCTTCAGTGGTCGGGGCATTGAGTACAAGAGTCAGGATATCATGATGCAGCTTTATAGGACTATAATCAGGCCACATGTGGAGTCATGCGTGCAGTTCTGGTCGCCCCATTACAGGGTGACCTGAACTGTAAGGTATTTGGAGTCTTTGGAGAGGAGGTGGATTTGAAAAGCCGGAAGGATGTGGAGGCTTTGGAGAGGTTTACTGGAATGCTACCAAGATTAGAAGCTATTAACTATAAAAAGAGATTAGACAAACTCATTGTTTTCTCTGGAACGTCGGAGGCCGAGGGGAGACCTGCTAGTAACATATAAGATTAGGAAGGCATAGATGGAGAGTGGACAGTCAGAACCTTTTTCTTATGGTGGAAATGTCAAAGACTAGAGGGCATAATTTTAAAGCAAGAGGGATAAAGTTTAAGAGATATGCAGGTCAAGTTTCTTTACTTAAAGGGTGGTGGGTGCCTGGAACGTGCTGCCTAGGGGTGGTGGTGGAGGTAGATAGGATAGTGGCGTTTAAGAAAGATTCGGATAGGCACATGAATATGCAGGGAATGATGGAATATGAATCATGCGCAGGCAGATGAGGTTTATTTATACTGGCGTCATGTTTGATAGGATCATTATGGGCCAAATGGCCTGTTCCTGTGCTGTCCTGTTCCATGTTGCATGTTGAGTAAGCCAGCAAGTGGCGATGAGCCTGTATTAGCCAACGCAGTCTGAAAACTCAGCGAGTTTACAAGACCGTCATGTCTTGTCCAGTGAGTGGAGTTTATTGTCATATGCTCAAGGGTGGTGAGGTTCAGTTACAATGAAAAGCATGCTTGCAGCAGCATCATAGACAATAGACTCAGACAACACTCAAAAACCTAAATTACATTAAAATGTTAACTTCTACAAGACAGTGAAAATAAAAAGTCTCAACATAAAACCAAAAGACATAGGAACAGAATTAGGCCATTCCGCCCATTGGGTCTACTCCCCCATTCAATCATGGCTGATCTATTTTTCTCTCAACATCTTTCTCCTGCCTTCTCCCACCTCTGCTTTAACCAATGATTTCCACTTATTCACCACCCTCTGGCTAATGAAATTTCCCTCATCTACATTCTAAAGATGAGGGAAATTTTATTCTGAGAATGTGTGCTCAGAATCTCCCGCTACTGGAAACATCCTCACCACATCCACACTATCTAAACTTTTCATTATTCAGTAAGTTTCAATGAGGTCACCCCTCATCCTTGTAAACTCCAGCGAGTACAGGCACAGAGCTGTCAAACGCTCCTGAGAAGGTGCCAAGAACAATACATCAATGTCGTATGATCTTGATAGCATTTGAGAGAGCACAAAGGGTCTCGCTCCAAAGACTCATCTCAAAGACAACATCTCCACCATACTTCCACCATACTGCATCAGCTTTCCTAAACTCCGGACTTGAACCGAGTGACTGATGTACTGTGTCCATTTTTAAATATTTTAAAGTATTATTTCCTTTACAGATGCAGAATCTGTTTGAAATCCTCCCAGGATTCAAAGGAGTTCAGGTGTTAGGATTCAGGTAAATACATGCAATAGTAACAGCCTGTGTTACTCTAGTTTGTGCTGTTTCTCCTGTTAGTGTGTGGCCTCACCTTGGCAATGGAGGAGGCCCAGGACAGAAAGGTTGTTATTTGAAGAGTAGTTAAAATAGTTAGCAACCGGGAGATCCAGCAGGTGGACCGAGTGCAAGTGTTCAGCGAAACGGTCGCCAAGTCTACGCTTGGACTTGCCGATATAAAAAGAGACACATCAAGAACGCTGGATGCAGTGGATGAGATTAGAGGAGGTGCATGTGAACCTCTGTCTCTCCTGAGGGTCAGGGTCAGGGTCCCTGGGTGGAGGCGAGGGGCGAGATATGAGGACAGGTGTTGCATCTCCATCAGTTCAGGGGCCAGTCCTACTGTGAGCAGCGTTAGTGGTGAGGAATCCCTCACATTCCCAAGTGATACAACGCCCACCAGCAGGAGCTGGAAGGACCATCACCAGTGGGCAACCTCCCAACTTAATTAAGGGCACAAGCGACTGAGAAGGGGATTCTGGGATAAACTCTAGGAGATGGGAGATGAGTGCAACATGCCCCAACCACCTAGCAATGGGTCAAGGTTGCTCGGTAGCCTGCAATTAACGTGTTCCATAACCAGCCTCTCAAAGCACTTCAAGCTGGTGAATGTCACGGTCATAGGATGGCAACCATTAAGGCATGAGATCTTGCTTTTCTATGGCACTGGGATGATAGTGGTCTTCTTGAAGAAGGTGGGCATCTCAGAATGGCTTAGTGGGAGATTAAAGATGTCCCGTGAACACTCCTGCTAGTTGGTCCGTGCAATTCCTAAGGACACGGCCAGGGACTCCATCCAGGCCAGTTGCTTTCTGGAGGGGGAAGAAGTGGAAGAAGGGCTTGAGGGTGAGGGAAAGGGCAGATAGGTTGGTAGTTGTGGGGGGAGGGGGGTGTTGTTGGTGGGTTGCTGCAAGGAGTGGGCAAGGATGACAGGGTGGGAAAGAGGATGCAGTTAGGGGGGAGTGAGGGAAAGGGTGAAGGTGCAAAGAGGGTGCAAGGTACCCATTGGGTGGGAGGTGGAGATGGGGATGGGGAGGGTAGAAGGGTGGGGAGTGAGGACAGGATGCAAGGATGGGGATGCAGTTTAGATACGGGATGTTAGTTTAGTTTTAGGTTATTATTTTCACATGTACAGTGACAAATGTTTTTGTTGCTAACCAGTCAGTGGGAAGACGATACATGGATACACTCAAGCCGTCCACAGTGTACAGATAAAGTATAAAGGGAATAATGTTTCGATAATATACGATAAAGTCCAGTAAAGTCTGTTTAAAGCTAGGTCTCCAATGAGGTAGATGGGAGGTCAAGATCGTTCTCTACTTGGTTATAGGATGGTTCAGTTGCTGGGAAGAAACTGTTCCTGAATCTGGAGGTGTACGTTCTCACACTTCTGTACCTCTTGCCTGATGGGTGAGTGAAGAAGAGGGAACGTCTGGGATGAGACTGGTCCTTGATTATGTTGGTGGCCTTGCCTAGGCAACGTGAAGTGTCAATGGAGTCACTGGAAGGGAGGTTGGTTTGTGTGATGGTCTGGGCTACAACTCTCATTCATTTCCTGCGGTCTTGGATGGAGCTACAGTATTCCTTAACCATGTTGAGACACTTCTGCGGCACATCTGTCGAAGATGTTGGTGGTAAAAGCCTTGATGTAAGCGGGACTCTCACCAGCAGGGTGAGGCTGAGAGAGTGTACAAACTGTACGGCACAACAAGCTCCCATCGAGAGGAGGTATTGATAATCTGTCATCTAGGGTCACGGCCTTGACTCCTGCCCTCTCTCCTCTGGATGTTCCAGGTCACTATTTCTTCAAAAATTGATTAGTACATTAAAAAATCAACTTGTAAATTTAAAACCAAGTAAGTTAGATGATGAAGAAGAATGAGCACAGCAAATTACAAAAGTTCTGAATGTGCAGTTGAGTGAGTTCAAAGCTAATCTGAAGAAGGATCCCGACCCAAAACATCACCTGTCCATGTTCTTCAGTGATGTTGCCTAAGCAGCTAAGTCACTCCAGCAGTGTGTGTCCTTCCTGTGGTAGTCCATAGGTTGTCATTGCATAGCAAGTCTCGTCCCAACAGTTGGCTTCCCAACAAGGCCAGTGGCACAGCTGGTAGAGCCACTGCCTCACAGCGGCAGAGGCCCAGGGTTCCATCCTGACTACGGGTGCTGTCTGTGCGGAGTTTGCACGTTCTCCTTATGGCCACATGGGTTTCCACCATGAGCTCCAGTTTCCTCCCTTATCCCAATGACGTGCCGCTTTGTAGGTTGGCCTCTGTAAATTGCCCCTCCAGTGGAGGAAGTGGATGAGGAAGTGGGATAAGATAGAACTGGTGTGAACAGATGTTCGACGTGGACTCAGTGGGCTGAAGGACCTGTTTTTGTGCTGCATCCTTCATTCAGGTCTGTGGAGAAATATGACAGGCAATCTTTTTTTTATTAAAACTAAATTAATTTAATTATTTACAATAATATTTACACAACAAACAATAACAAAACCCCCACCACCATAATATAAAATTGACAAGTATTCCCTAATATTAAACATCAAATTACTATATTAGAAGTGTGATCCAGGATGCATTTGACTGCCCACGGTGCCCAGCGGTCCTGGAACCCTCCAATGATGCCCGTGGACATGGCATGTTCCTTTTCGAGGGACACCCTGGCACGGACGTGACACCGGAAAGCGGGCAGGCAGTCGGCTCTGGCGGAGCCCTCGTCTGCCTGGCACCGTGACCCACGAATGGCCAGCTTGACCAAGCCCAGGAGCAAACCAACCTGGACATTCGCACTCCCCTATGCACTGGGTGCCAAAGACAAAGAGAGTTGGTCTGATGTGCAGTCAGAAAGCGAGGAGCAGCCCCTTGCAAATACTCAACCTCAATGCCGGGCGACTGCAGTGAGATGTGACAGGCAGCTGTAGCGAGATATAACGGGCGGCTCAACTGTGAATCCCTTTCCTTCCAGCGTTGAGAACGACGTGCTCCACTTTGCTGCCATCTTTGACAGACGGGCCGCGGCCCCCAGTGACATCCTCAGCGCCGTTCTCAACATCGGCTCCAATAAGGTGGAGAACGGCGACCTGCTGTTTGAATCGCAAGAGGAGGTCAAGTTGCAGGATATGGTGGCAATGGCGCTGTTCAACGACACCTCGTTCTCCATGGACCCGACTTCACTGCAGTTTGCTGAGGGTACGTAGTTCCCCACTTCTGGTCTATAACCTTCTGTGTAGAGATGCTGCTGGTCCCGATGAGTTACTCCAGCATTGGAGTAGGCAGGGAGGCAGAATTAGATCATTCGGCCCATCGTATTCACTCCGCCATTAGATCATGGTTGCTCTGTTTTCCCCTCTCAACCCCATTCTCCTGCCTTCTCCCCATAACCTTTGATACTCTTACTAATCAAGAGCCCTCATGCTTCCAGGGCAGCACAGTGGCGCAGCGGTAGAATTGCTGCCTTACAGCGCCAGAGACCCAGGTTCAATCTTGACCACGGGTGTTGTCTGTACGGAGTTAAGCACTTTGTTCCTGTGACCACGTGGGTTTTCTCTGGGTGCTCCGGTTTTCTTGCACGTTTCAAAGATGTACAGGCCTATCAATCTCTGCTTTAAAAATACCCAATGACTTGACCTCCACTGGCTTCTGCAGCAATGAATTAGACAGATTTGCCACCCTCTATCGAAAGAAATTCCTTCTAATCTCATTTCTGAAGTTGTGTCGTCTCTGGAAACATCTGAGGGAGATCTGAGGGATATGGGCTAACGCGGGCAGGTGGGACGTGTAGATGTGACATGTTGGTCGGCGTGTGTAAGTTGGTCTATGCCATATGACTCTCAATGTCAACAGTTATCCTGATCCATATCAAATCTCTGATGGTTTGCATGTATTTGCTAACTTTGAGATCACATGAGAACATATGAGAAGCAGGAGCAGGAGTGAAACTCTCAGCCTGTGACTCTGCCCCAACATTGAGTCATAGCTGGTACAGTGGTGCAGCTGGTAGAGCCACTGCCTCACAGCACCAGAGAGCCTGGTTCGATCCTGACCCCGGCTCCTGTCCGTGTGGTGTTTGGACCTTCTCCCTGTGAGTGCGTGGGTATATTCTGAATCATGTCACTTGAACATTATGACACAATGCTTTATCCCCTAGATTCAACGGAACTTTCTCCAGATTCTGAAGATCTCAAGCAACCAGTTGCCAACTCAGCCCCATTCATACAGGTACTGTAAATGTCTTTGACAGATCTCCCATGTAGATGGGTTGTGATTTCATTGTGTGTTGTATGTCACGTAGATCATAGAGTCACAGCACAAAAACAGGGTCTTTGCCCATGCCAACCAGAGATGCTAACCTAATGAGTTACTCCAGCACTTTGTACCTTTTTCCAGCATCTGCAGTTCCATGTATCCAAATGTCTTTTAAATGGTCATGCCTTGTTGGAAAACATTGGCAAGGGCTTTTTTTTTTAAACAAATGTGAGGTAAAGCATGGTTCTCTACGCATTGAATACAAGTGCACCAGTGGTCCCTACAACAGCTCATTTCCCCAACCTGCGCATTCAGGGCAACTTGTAACGTAAACAATTGTAAGAAAATTGGCAAAGGAAATGAGCTCAGAGAAAGAGCTCCAAAGATTAAGTTAGGGGTAACTTTTTTACACAAAGGGTGGTGGGTGTATGGAACGAGCTGCTGGAGGAGGTAGTTGAGGCAGTTACAATCGCAATGTTTAAGAGACATTTCGACAGGTACATGGACATTTAGGATATGGGCCAAATCTAGGCAAGTGAGAATAGTGTAGATGGAACATGTTGGTCAGTGTGGGCAAATTGGGCAGAAGGCCTGCTTCCACACTATATGACTGTAAAGTAGGTTATACTTCAAATACGTTTAGCTCTTGAAAAATAGCAAGATAAGGAGATAGAGTGGTAAAGAAGACATTTTGTATCTTCCCTTCATCAGTTGTGGTATTGAGTACAAGTTGGGAAGTCATGACGCAGTTTTATAGGACTTTGGTTAGGCCGCTTTTGGGAGTATTGCGTGCAGTTCTGGTTAGCCCATGACAGGAAGGATGTAGAGGAAAGGGTACAGGGAAGGTTTACCAGAATTTTGTCTGGATTACAGGGTATTAATTATAAAGATTTTTTCCCCAGGTTTGAGGCAGGTACTATAACAACATTTAAAAGACACTTGGACAGGTACATGTATAGTAAAAGTTTAGAGAGGATACTAGACCAAGTAGGACCCGTTGGGTCCCCCCCCCAATACGGGGGGGGGGGGGGGGGGGGGGGCGCACGGCGTCACTGGGAACGGCTGGTTACCAAACACAATATTGCAACACTCACCCATAGGTCCCAATGCTCACCAATCCCTAGAGAGGGAGGGGGGTAGAAAGGGAGGGGGAGGGGGGTAGAGTAGGAGGGGGCAGGCAGGGGGTAGTGTGGGAGGGGGGTGTCAGAGAGGGAGGGGGGTCAGAGAGGGAGGGGGGAGGGGGTAGGGGGAAGGTAGAGGGGGGGAGAGGGGAGGGTGGTAGAGAGGAAGAGGGGCAGAGAGGGAGGGGGTAGAGTCCCTACCCATCTCCCCCCTCTTCATTTCCCTCATCCTCCTCCCATTCTCTGCCCCAGGACATACCCAGGGACTCGGCCTGGTTCTCGTACTTGGCCCAGCCCTGGCTGTAGAGCCAGGCTCGTTCTTGGTTCCAATGGCAGCCTCTAGACGTAAGCTCGGCTGCCGCCTGGGCTCCAGTGCAGATTCGCACTTCACCATCCCTGACCCTGGACCCTGACTTGTCCTTGGTTCCAGTGGCGGCTTCTTTATCGGCCCCAGTCATGGCCCCATCCCAAGACCAGGGCCAGGGCCCGCGGCTCCACCCTCGCCAACAGATGTCTGGCGCTTTGAGAATCCATTGTGACGTCACTCGGGGTTTTTTCTTCCGAAACGGGTGAGTTTTCGGGCTGTTTTTAAAACTTTAAAGGATTAAAAGTCCGGAAATATAGGTGGGAATGCGACAGGAAGATGTTTATCGCCTCGAGGGGGAAAATGTGAGTAGAATGTGTGAAAATGGGAAGGCTGTGGCCTAGCGTTTGTAAGGAAATGAGAATCAAGCAGATTGTGCCTGGATGACACACGCACACATATATATATATACATACACACACACAAACAAGATGCGAGTTTTAGTTATATAATATAGAATGGCCAAATCGCACATGGGTGGGACTAGCATGGGTAGGTTGAAGGGCCTGTTTCCGTGCTGTATGAGTCTATAATGTATTTGCATTTTCTGTTCTTTAGGAAAAGCCTGGCACAGAAGATGATGTGGGGGACAGTTTTGTCGAGTGGGTTCCCATGATCACTGCTGAAGGGGAACTGGTTGGGGCATTGGATGCGACCGTGATCGACTCTGCCTCTCAGACCACACAGATGCCCCCTGGCCTAAACAGTGGCTCTGAGGAGCAGTCCACCAATCACCCCACGACGAACCCTTCCCTCATTGTCCCAGGACAGGTGTCACTGGAGCTGGAGGGTGCATCCCCTGTGGTAGTGCTGGGCCCAGAGAGAGAGGTGACCGAAGGCATACTGGACATTGGAGTGGCCATGGTCTCAGTCATCGGTGGGCTGGTGGAGGCAGATGAGAAGGACACAGTGACCACTGCAACCTCGCCCATGGTCCCCCAGCAGGTGGAGGGGCACTCGGACCCGGCCACAGGAGGGCAGGGGCAGGAAGTAAGCCCGGAGGCGCAGGGGGAAGAAGCGGCATACAGCACAACACCTGCGGCTAAGGAGGGGTGGGAGTGGGGTACTGACGGCCATCTTCATGGGGGGATAGGAGAGGACCTCAGCTATGGCGGGGACATCGAGACAACATGGTCTCCACCGAGCGCACAACCCCAACACGGGCAGGAACCGGAGGAAGCTGAGGAGATCACAGCTCCCGCCACCTCTCCCCACCCAAGTGCGACGGGCCCCTCCGATGGCCAGGGAGATGACGCCACCGAGGCCGAGGCTGAGCCCGCGGAAGGACCGCGGACCGAACCCACACGTCCTCACGAGGACCGCCCCGTCCCACCGGCAGGCGAGGAGGAGCGGGAGCCCGGTGTGGGCGAGGGAGCGAAGCAGCGCAGCGAGCTCGCGCCCACCGCCCAGGGGGTAGAGTGGGCCGGCACGGTGCCCCCGGGAGCTGCAACTCCAGACCACACACTCGCCGCTGCCAACAGGCTCGCCGGGCGGTCAGAAGAAGATGATCCAGGCACGATGACGGCGTGGACCTCCCCACCCGCTGTGGTGGGAGAGCAGGCGGGTGAGTGAGAGTAGACTGGGAACTACCATCAAGGGCAAATAGTGCCAGGGGTTGGGGAGGTCATGGGGCAGATCCTATAGTCACAATCCAGGCGGCACACACAGCCCTACACACCCCTACACACACAGCCCAACACACCCCTACACACCCCTACACACCCCTACACACACGCCCCTACACACAGCCCTACACCCCCCCACACACCCCTACACACCCCTACACACAGCCCTACACACAGCCCAACACACCCCCCACACACACACCATACAGCCCTACACACCCCCACACACCCACACCCCTACACACCCCCCTACACACCCCTACCCCCTACACACCCCTACACCCCCTACACACACACACCCCTACACACAGCCCTACACCCCCTACACACACCCCTACACACACCCCTACACACACACCCAACACACACCTACACACACCTACACACACACACACCCCTACACACCCCTACACACCCCCTACACACACACACCCCACACACACACACACCCCAACACACACACACACACAGCCCAACACACACAGTACACACACCCACACACACACAGACTCCACACACACACCACACACACCCCACACACACACACACAGCCCAACACACCCACACACACAGCCAACACACCCCTACA